>NC_079191.1:437866741-438156741 GCF_029499605.1 Hyla sarda | reverse complement strand
GCGTATACTGTATACTCCACTGCTGGAGAAGAGGATATAGAGCGTATACTGTATACTCCACTGCTGGAGAAGAGGATATAGTGTATACTGTATACTCCACTGCTGGAGAAGAGGATATAGAGCGTATACTGTATACTCCACTGCTGGAGAAGAGAATATAGAGCGTATACTGTATACTCCACTGCTGGAGAAGAGGATATAGAGCGTATACTGTATACTCCACTGCTGGAGAAAAGGATATAGAGCGTATACTGTATACTCCACTGCTGGAGAAGAGGATATAGAGCGTATACTGTATACTCCACTGCTGGAGAAGAGGATATAGAGCGTATACTGTATACTCCACTGCTGGAGAAGAGGATATAGAGCGTATACTGTTTACTCCACTGCTGGAGAAGAGGATATAGAGTGTATACTGTATACTCCACTGCTGGAGAAGAGGATATAGAGTGTATACTGTATACTCCACTGCTGGAGAAGAGGATATAGAGTGTATACTGTATACTCCACTGCTGGAGAAGAGGATATAGAGCGTATACTGTATACTCCACTGCTGGAGAAGAGGATATAGAGTGTATACTGTATACTCCACTGCTGGAGAAGAGGATATAGAGCGTATACTGTATACTCCACTGCTGGAGAAGAGGATATAGAGCGTATACTGTATACTCCACTGCTGGAGAAGAGGATATAGAGCGTATACTGTATACTCCACTGCTGGAGAAGAGGATATAGAGTGTATACTGTATACTCCACTGCTGGAGAAGAGGATATAGAGTGTATACTGTATACTCCACTGCTGGAGAAGAGGATATAGAGCGTATACTGTATACTCCACTGCTGGAGAAGAGGATAGAGCGTATACTGTATACTCCACTGCTGGAGAAGAGGATATAGAGTGTATACTGTATACTCCACTGCTGGAGAAGAGGATATAGAGTGTATACTGTATACTCCACTGCTGGAGAAGAGGATATAGAGTGTATACTGTATACTCCACTGCTGGAGAAGAGGATATAGACTGTATACTGTATACTCCACTGCTGGAGAAGAGGATATAGAGGGTATACTGTATACTCCACTGCTGGAGAAGAGGATATAGAGCGTATACTGTATACTCCACTGCTGGAGAAGAGGATATAGAGTGTATACTGTATACTCCACTGCTGGAGAAGAGGATATAGAGCGTATACTGTATACTCCACTGCTGGAGAAGAGGATATAGAGCGTATACTGTATACCCCACTGCTGGAGAAGAGGATATAGAGCGTATACTGTATACTCCACTGCTGGAGAAGAGGATATAGAGTGTATACTGTATACTCCACTGCTGGAGAAGAGGATATAGAGAGTATACTGTATACTCCACTGCTGGAGAAGAGGATATAGAGTGTATACTGTATACTCCACTGCTGGAGAAGAGGATATAGAGCGTATACTGTATACTCCACTGCTGGAGAAGAGGATATAGAGGGGCATTTACTAATCTTTTACTATGTAGTCTGGTTTTTACCCTGTTTTTTTCTACTTCATTTTTGACTATGTGCGACAAATTTACTAAATTGCTGCACGGCATTAATAAATTTGGCACACATAGGCAAAAGTGGGAAATTTACTTCATGTAGTAGAAAAAATAGTCTGTTCCTTTTTCCTGCTGTCTGAATAGGTTTGGCTGCTGGTTTCCTTCTGGATCTTTTGTTTTTGAGTTTTTTTTTAGCTTTTTCACCACATCTAAATAATTCAATAACTACAGTGGTCCCTCAAGTTACAATATTAATTGGTTCCAGGAAAACCATTTCAAGTTGAAACCATTGTATGTTGAGACCATAACTCTATGGAAACGTGGTAATTGGTTCTAAAGGCACCAAAATGTCATCCAAAAATAGGAAAAAGTGACAAAGAAAAATAAGTAGATAACTGATATAGATAAAGCAAATCCCTACATATAAAAGTAATAAAGATCTGCTGGGAGCTGTAAATCACTGTCTATGTCAGTGTTTCCCAAGCAGGGTGCCTCCAGCTGTTGCAAAACTATAACTCCCAGCATGCCTGGACAGCCAAAGGCTGTCCGGGCATGCTGGGAGTTGTAGTTTTGCAAAAGATGGGGCCACCCTGCTTGGGAAACACTGGTCTATGTAGAGGACAGGAGCTTCTTCAGGGGTCCTGTACAGTACAGGCAATGTCCCAAACAAGTAATGGAGTCGCCCTCACCTGGTGTCCAAAAGAGCAGCTAACCCTGATACAGGTAAAGTGTACAGAACATGTAATACCAGTCAGTGCATACACTTCAGTAATACAGGGGTTTTACCAGTGAATGCCCATTTTGATTGGTTGGTTCTTCCAGCCATTGACACGTTTTACAGATCTGGACTGTCTGTAGCATTGTATGTTGAGTCTGGTTTCAACTTACGATGGTCCAGAAAAGACCATTGTATGTTGAAACTATTGTATGTTGAGGCCATTGTAAGTTGAGGGATCACTGTAAATTGTAGTCATGGCTCAGAAGTGGTAAACGGCGTTTAGTGTGTGTGTGTGTGTGTGTGTGTGTGTTTATTACATTTTTTTAACACAGTTTTTTTCTCCCTAAATGTACTTACACTTTTTTTTTTTTTTTTTGGTTACTTCTTCTACAGATCTGTGTATCCTTTGGACTCCTTCGGATTCGGTGGACTACTTCGATGACCAGCGTTTTTCTTTGCTTGATGTTAATAAAATGGTTAACGAGGGCTTGTGGGGGAGTGTTTTTTGTAATAAATTTTTTTTTAAACCTGTTGTGTTTTATTTTTATTTTACTTTACTAGACAGGCTTAGTAGTGGAAGCTGTCTTATAGACTGAGTCCATTACTAAGCCGGGCTTAGCGTTAGCCACAAAAACAGCTAGCGCTAACCCCCAATTATTACCCCGGTACCCAACACCACAGGGGTGCCGGGAAGAGCCGGTACCAACAGGCCCGGAGCGTCAAAAATGGCGCTCCTGGGCCTAGGCGGTAACAGGCTGGCGTTATTTAGGTTGGGGAGGGCCAGTAACAATGGTCCTCGCCCACCCTGGGAACGTCAGGCTGTTACTGTTTGGTTGGTATTTGGTTGAGAATAAAAATAGGGGGACCCTATGCATTTTTTAAATATATTTAATTATTTATTTAAAAAAAAAAAAACGCATAGGGTCCCCCCTATTTTCATTCTCAGCCAAATACCAACCAAACAGTAACAGCCTGACGTTCCCAGGGTGGGCGAGTCCTGCCCCCAGCTGCAGGACTACAACTCCCAGCATGCCCTTACAGTAAGGTGGGGCGGAGGCCGGGCACAGTGTTTCCCAACCTGGGACTTGTAGTTTTGCAACATCTGGAGGCAACCTGGCTGGGAAACACTGGCCTAAAACTGTTTCCCAACCAGGGTGCCTCCAGATGTTGCAAAACTACAAGCCCCAGCATGCCTGGACAGTCAAAGGCTGTCTAGGCATGCTGGGAGTTGTAGTTTTGCAACATCTGGAGGCAACCTGGCTGGGAAACACTGGCCTAAAACTGTTTCCCAACCAGGGTGCCTCCAGATGTTGCAAAACTACAAGCCCCAGCATGCCTGGACAGTCAAAGGCTGTCCAGGCATGCTGGGAGTTGTAGTCTTGCAACATCTGGAGGCACCCTGGTTGGGAAACACTGGCCTAAAACAGTGTTTCCCAACCAGGGTGCCTCCAGCTGTTGCTAAACTACAACTCCCAGCATGCCCGGACAGCCAAAGGCTGTCCAGGCATGCTGGGAGTTGTAGTCTTGCAACAACTGGAGGCACCCTGGTTGGGAAGCCTGCGCAACTTACCGGCTTCCGTAGGATCCAGCGCTGCACGACAGTGCCGCGCGACGATCTCCGACAGCGATCGTCGCTGGAGCCTCGGAAGGGTAAGTGAACTTCTTCGCCGGTCCCCTTCAGCTGTTTAGTTTTGCAACAGCTGGAGGACTACAGTTTACAGACCACAAACCAGTGGTCTGCAAACTGTGGCCCTCCAGCTGTTGCAAAACTACAACACCCAGCATGCCCTGACAGCCAAAGCCTATGGCTCTCAGGGCAGGAGCCCGGGCTGACATTACAGTGCAGCCGCCCGGGCTCCTCATACGGCCTCCCCACTACCCCCCCCCCCTTGTCTCCCGCCCGCGCCGCTCAGCTCCCGCTGCTACAAGACTACAACTCCCAGCGTGTCCCCACTGTAAGGCCATGCTGTGACTTGAAGTCTTGCAACAGCAGACAGATGGGAGTTGTGTGGCGCTGGCAGGTGAGGGGGGGGGGATATAAATCACTGCAGTGTCCCGGTAGCGCAGTGAGGGTAGCGGGGAGAAAGTATGTCGGAGCCCGGGCGGCAGTAGCTTTTCCTGCTCCATGTTGGAGCTGGAGTAAATTTAGTCAATTTTTATGGCCGTTGCGACAGTTTATTGCGCAACTGCGACTGTCTCAGTTAATAAATTCCTGACCACTGCAAGTAAAAACTGAAAACTTGCGTAAATTAAGCGGGAATTTTTTTTTTTACTTTCTAGCTCTTGCTAGGGAAAGTCGCACAATTTATAGGGTAGGCGCAATGGCGACAATTTTGCGCCAAAAATAGTCAGAAAAAAATGACTAAACCCCTTAGTAAATGCCCCCCATAGAGCGTATACTGTATACTCCACTGCTGGAGAAGAGGACATAGAGCGTATATTGTATACTCCACTGCTGGAGAAGAGGATATAGAGCGTATACTGTATACTCCACTGCTGGAGAAGAGGATATAGAGCGTATACTGTATACTCCACTGCTGGAGAAGAGGATATAGAGCGTATACTGTATACTCCACTGCTGGAGAAGAGGATATAGAGTGTATACTGTATACTCCACTGCTGGAGAAGAGGATATAGAGTGTATACTGTATACTCCACTGCTGGAGAAGAGGATATAGAGCGTATACTGTATACTCCACTGCTGGAGAAGAGGATATAGAGCGTATACTGTATACTGCACTGCTGGAGAAGAGGATATAGAGCGTATACTGTATACTCCACTGCTGGAGAAGAGGATATAGAGTGTATACTGTATACTCCACTGCTGGAGAAGAGGATATAGAGCGTATACTGTATACTCCACTGCTGGAGAAGAGGATATAGAGCGTATACTGTATACTCCACTGCTGGAGAAGAGGATATAGAGCGTATACTGTATACTCCACTGCTGGAGAAGAGGATATAGAGTGTATACTGTATACTCCACTGCTGGAGAAGAGGATATAGAGTGTATACTGTATACTCCACTGCTGGAGAAGAGGATATAGAGTGTATACTGTATACTCCACTGCTGGAGAAGAGGATATAGAGCGTATACTGTATACTCCACTGCTGGAGAAGAGGATATAGAGCGTATACTGTATACTCCACTGCTGGAGAAGAGGATATAGAGCGTATACTGTATACTCCACTGCTGGAGAAGAGGATATAGAGCGTATACTGTATACTCCACTGCTGGAGAAGAGGATATAGAGCGTATACTGTATACTCCACTGCTGGAGAAGAGAATATAGAGTGTATACTGTATACTCCACTGCTGGAGAAGAGGATATATAGAGCGTATACTGTATACTCCACTGCTGGAGAAGAGGATATATAGAGCGTATACTGTATACTCCACTGCTGGAGAAGAGGATATATAGAGCGTATACTGTATACTCCACTGCTGGAGAAGAGGATATAGACTGTATACTGTATACTCCACTGCTGGAGAAGAGGATATAGAGTGTATACTGTATACTCCACTGCTGGAGAAGAGGATATAGAGCGTATACTGTATACTCCACTGCTGGAGAAGAGGATATATAGAGCGTATACTGTATACTCCACTGCTGGAGAAGAGGATATAGAGCGTATACTGTATACTCCACTGCTGGAGAAGAGGATATAGAGCGTATACTGTATACTCCACTGCTGGAGAAGAGGATATAGAGCGTATACTGTATACTCCACTGCTGGAGAAGATTAGGAGAAAGCTCCATGACATCAATCTATAGAGGATTTACAGAAATCTCCGCTTCATCTACCTGATGATCCACAGGGACATTCTGCTCTTCCTCTTTACAATCCTGGGAATATAGAGGACGGGGACATCTCTCTGGGGGATTTCTCTGACTGGATCCATCTATAGGAAATAAAGACAGTGACTGAATCCATTGTCTATATGTGATGATCACATGATCTCTTCTCTCCAATCAGGGAAGGTCTCCTCTTACCCAGTGGTGATGTGAGGGGCTGCTGATCCTCCATCATGACTATGTCTGCGTACAGATCCTTGTGTCCTTCTAAATACTCCCACTCCTCCATGGAGAAATAGACAGCGACATCCTGACACCTTATAGGAACCTGACACACACAATGATCCCGTCATCCTCCAGACACCTCCCTTATTGTATAATGTCCCAGCATTCCCAGCAGCGCTCACCTCTCCAGTCAGCAGCTCAGTGATCCTGGAGGTAAGTTCTAGGATCTTCTGCTCATGTATCAGTGAATGAGGTGGAGGCTCCTCGGAGGCGGGGCTCTGGCTCCTGCCCCGCCCTCCTGACACACGGGGGGTCACACACTCACCAGACGACTTCTTCACTATTGTGTAATCCTGTGTATGGGGAGACACTGATCACTACAGACACTAAGAATCCGACACCTCTCCAGACATTTCCCTGTTTTATTATAGAGATAAGACGTCATGTGACCTCTCACCTCTCCAGACATTTCCCTGTTTTATTATAGAGATAAGACGTCATGTGACCTCTCACCTCTCCAGACATTTCCCTGTTTTATTATAGAGATAAGACGTCATGTGACCTCTCACCTCTCCAGACATTTCCCTGTTTTATTATAGAGATAAGACGTCATGTGACCTCTCACCTCTCCAGACATTACCGTTTTATTATAGAGATAAGACGTCATGTGACCTCTCACCTCTCCAGTTATCCAGTAGATTATCTCCAGGGTGAGGTCTAATATCCTCCCAGACATGTGGTTTCTGGCATCGTCCATCCTTGGTCGGTCATTGGTGATAAGGACCATTGTACTTCATAGGAAAACTTCAGCTGTGAGAGTCCTGGACCTGAGGGAAAACAATAAGGACTGAGTAGAATCACATATGGAAGAACGTCTTATATGAGGTGTAGGGTCTCACTAACTGAGAATTGTAAAGAAATCCTGATATAATACAATGGAGATGACTAAGAGATTCAGGAGCTTATATATATATATATATATATATATATATATATATATATATATATATATAAATAAATAACAGATTGCTCATCATAATATGATAGAATAATTATAAGAAATCCTACTATATAGTGAATAGTGTTACACAAAAGATTCTAATATCTTATATTCCCCAATTATTTCTATAATTCTCTGAAGACATCAGCAGGATTTCCCATTTCTGTAAATATTTTCTTCTATCATTTCATGTGACAACAGTAAAGAAATGCCCCTCCGCTCCAATGTACAGTAGTGCACGGCCTGTATAACAGGGGTTAATTTTGTGTCCCCTCCAAACACCACAACACACAGCCATTAATGTCTAAACCTTGGCAACAAAAGTGAGGACACCCCTAAGGGGAAATGTCTAAATTGGGCCTAATTAGCCATTTCCCACTCCCCGCTGTCATGTGACTTGTTAGTGTAAATGGGGAGCAGGTGTCTTAAATCTGGTGTTATCGCTCTCACACTCTCTAATACTGGACACCGGAAGTTTAACATGGCACCTCATGTCAAAGAACTCTCTGAGGTTCTGTAAAAAAGAATTCTGCATAAAAATGACATAGGCCAGTGTTTCCCAACCAGGGTGCCTCCAGCCATTGCAAAACTACAACTCCCAGCATGCCCGGACAGCCAAAGAAGTAGAGTGTATGTGCTCAGTGTCATATCCATTTTGGAAAATAGAAGTATGAGCGCTGCCAGCATTGGTGCAGAGTCTGAAGGGATGGGGGTGGGGTTTTTGGACTGTCAGTGCTCAGACCATACGCCCTACACTGCATCAAATTAGTCTGCATGGCTGCCGTCCCAGAAGGAAGCCTCGTCTACAGATGAAGCACAAGAAAGTCTGCAAACAGTTTGCTGAGGACAAGCGACTAAGGACATGGGTTACTGGAACCAGAACCAGAGATCGAGATAAACTTATTTGGTTCAGATGGGGTGAGGTGTGTGTGTGTGGTGACAACCAGGTGAGGAGTACAAAGACAAGCGTGTCCTGTCTACAGTCACCATGGTGGTGCGGGTGTCATGGTCTGGGGCTGCGTGCACTGGGGGCTACACATCATTGAGGGAACCATGAATGCCAACATGTCCTGTGACATACTGAAGAGCATGACCCCCACCCTTCAGAGCCACATGATAATCACCCCAAACACCTCCAAGACCACCACTGCCTTGTAAAGAAGCTGAGGGTAAAGGCCATGGACGGGCCAAGCATGTCTCCAGACCTGAACACTCGAGCATCTGTGATGCATCCTCAAACCAAAGGTGGGGAGCGCAAGGTCTCTAAAACCCACCAGCTCCAGGATGTCATCATGGAGAAGGAAAGAGAACTCCATGGACAACCTGTGAAAATCTGGTGAACTACACGCTCAAGATGATTAACCCCTTGCCGCATATGGACGTTTATAAACGTCCATTAGCGGTTCCCGAGGTATGACGCACGCTCAGCAGGTGAGTGCACATTATACCCGGTGGGTCCCAGTTGCTATAAGTAACCAGGACCCACGGCTAATGCCGGACATCGTCGATCGGGCTGATGTCCGGCATTAACTCTTAGGACGCGGCGATCAAAGTTGATCGCCATGTCTAAAGTGAAAGTAAAAGCTTCCCGGCAGCTCAATCGGGCTCATCGGGACCATCGCGGTAAAATCGCGATGTCCCGATCAACTAGAACGCAACAGGAGGGTGCCTCACCTGCCTCCTGCACGTCCGATCTGCAGAAGTACGACAAAATCAAACGTATATAAGTAGGGTATTATTTAACCGTATGGACCTACAGGATAATGATAAGGTGTTATTTTTACTGAAATATGCACTGCGTAGAAACGGAAGCTCCCAAAAGTTACAAAATGGCGTTTTTTTCTTCAATTTTGTCTCACAATAATTTTTTTTTCCGTGGATTTTTAGGTGCAAAATTCAAAGGGTTATGATTTTTTAAAGGCAAGGAGCCAAACACGAAAGTGCAAATATGAAAAGTCGCCAAAGAGGAAAGGGGTTAAAGGAAATCTAAAGTCATGACAACTCATGCCCTACAGGATAGGGGATAAGTGTCTGATCGTGGGGGGGGGGCCCCGTGATCTCCTGCACGGGGCCCAAGGCTCTGCCGTGGCTCTCTCCAGTGCAGGAGGTGTGCCGACACGCTCCCACCATGTATCTCTATTGGAGATGCGGGGATGCAGTGTTCGTGCCTTTCCCATAGAGCTGTATGGTGGGGGTGGGTGTTTGTCGACCAGAGGTCAACGACATGCACATAAGCTGGTGCACAGTGCGGCAATCCTGGGGCCCCGTACGAGGAAAAAAATTGACTTTTTGATTCTCCATACACAGGAAGCGGTGCTCCTCCCTAAGGAGAATACTTATCCCTTTTTCATTATATATACACGCACATACAGTGATCCCTCAACATACGATGGTAATCCGTTCCAAATGGACCATCGTTTGTTGAAACCATCGTATGTTGAGGGATCCGTGCAATGTAAAGTATAGGACAGTGGTCTACAACCTGCGGACCTCCAGATGTTGCAAAACTACAACACCCAGCATGCCCGGACAGCCAACGGCTGTCCGGGCATGCTGGGAGTTGTAGTTTTGCAACATCTGGAGGTCCGCAGGTTGAAGACCACTAGTATTGGAGGTTGTACTCACGTGTCCCCGCCGCTCCGGACCGTCACCACTCGTCACCGCTGCCCTGGATGTCGCCTTCCATCGCTGTCGCCGCGTCCCCGTGGTGTCCCCGACGCTCCGGCAAGGCCTCTGCTTCCCCGCCATCCTCGCTCTCCGTCGCCAACATCATGTCGCTTTGCACGCCGCTCCTATTGGATGACGGACGGGACGGCGTGTGCAGCGACGTGATGATGACGATGGAGAGCGCCGACGATGCAGGGGATCCCGAAGAGGACGCGCCGGAGCCCCGAGGACAGGTAAGTGATCGTCAGCGGACCACACGGGGCACCGTAAACGGCTATCCGGGGGCAGCTGAAGCAGTCTATGAGGACATTGTGGACATTAGGCCTACTCCCTGAATTAGGACGAGAGGTAAGTCCTTCCTGGGTGTAAAAAAAAAAAGAAAGAAAGGAAGGAAAAACTACAAGAACTACAAGTCCCACATACCTGGCTGATAGGTGTACTCTCTTGTGCCTATAGGACCTTTGATGACATCACAGTCATGTGATCAGCCACTCTAATGGCATACATACTGTAAATGTTAGCAGCTAAAGGACCTTCATTAAGGTCACATGACAGGAAGTGCTAAAAAAAAAAAAATCCCCCTGCCTAACTCCGCCCCCAGGTCTTTGATCACATGACCATGACATCATCATAAAGGTCCTGTAATCGTTAGACTCGTGTTCCGGGCTGCACTATAGTCTGGGAAGGGAAGGTGTCACCTGGTTATTATTGTTAACACCTTAAGGACCATTTTCACCTTAAATTGAAGTTGTAGTTTTACAACAGCTGGAGGCACCCCTGGTTGGGAAACACTGACCTATACTATGAACTACTATATAATCCAACATGCTGGGAGTTGTAGTTTTACAACAGCTGGAGGCACTCCTGGTTGGTAAACATTCACCTATTCTATATACTACTATATAGTCCAACATGCTGGGAGCTGGATTATCGGCAAGGTCATTGCCGATACCGATAAAGTCCAAAATCGTGAAAATCGGATGATAATATCGGCCAAACCGATAATCGGTCAATCCCTACTATATACTACTATATAGTCCAACATGCTGGGAGTTGTAGTTGTTGTTTGGGGCAGCTGCTGAGCCACAGGCTGTATCAGGGCATGCTGGGAGTTGTAGTTAGTAACTAACTGCAACTCCTGAATTTAATAAAAATAAGCGATCAAAAAGTCACATCAAAACAAAAATGGTTCTGTTAAAGACTGCAGATCGGGGCGCCAAAAATGACCCTCATACAGGCCCCCTATAAGGAGAAAAAAAAAAAAGTTATAGGGGTCAGAATAGGACAAAATTTCCCCCGCATACGTGTATCCTGTGGTGAATTCTAGGCAACAGGGGCTGGCAGGGGACACTTTTAAACTATATGGGGGGAGATTTATCAAAACCTGTCCAGAGGAAAAGTTGCTGAGTTGCCCAAAGCAACCAATCAGATCACTACTTTCATTTTTAATAAGGCCTCTGCAAAATGAAAGAAGTTATCTGATTGGTTGCTATGGGCAACTGGGCAACTTTGCTTCTCCACAGGTTTTGATAAATCTCCCCCTATATCTTCACCAAGGTGTCCTGGGGATGAAGAGGAAGAAGATTTTATCATACACTAGCTGAGTAGCCGGCGTTGCCCGGTTTTTCCTTCCTTATCCTTGTTGTGGAGGAAAATCAACAGAGGAGGAATCTTTTGTCTTCATATCCCGTCCTCATATATTGTTGTCATATCCCGTCCCCATATCCCAACACCATATCCCGTCCTCCTATCCCAACACCATATCCCGTCCTCCTATCCCAACACCATATCCCGTCCTCCTATCCCAACACCATATCCCGTCCTCCTATCCCAACACCATATCCCGTCCTCCTATCCTGACTTCCTATCTCAACCTCCTATCTCAACCTCCTATCCCGTCCTCATAGTCCGTCCTCCTATCCCGACCTCCTATCCCGTCCTCCTATCCCGTCCTCCTATCCCGTCCTCCTATCCCGTCCTCCTATCTCAACCTCCTATCCCGTCCTCATAGTCCGTCCTCCTATCCCGACCTCCTATGTCGACCTCCCATCCCGTCCTCATATCCCGACCCATAATATGTGACCAGGTATTGAAATATCTCCAGCCGTACGGAAGTTATGTGGGAACATACATTTCCCATTGATTTGCATGGGACTTTAACCCCTTAACGACGCAGGATGTATATTTACGTCCTGCGCCGTCTCCCGCGATATGAAGCAGGATCGCGCCGCGATCCCGCATCATATCACGTGGGTCCCGGCGCTAATCAACGGCCGGGACCCGCGGCTACTACCACACATCGCTGATCGCGGCGATGTGCGGTATTAACCCTTTAGAAGCGGCGGTCAAAGCTGACCGCCGCTTCTAAAGTGAAACTGAAAGTATCCCGGCTGCTCAGTCGGGCTGTTCGGGACCGCCATGGTGAAATCGCGGCGTCCCGAACAGCTGATCGGACACCGGGAGGGCTCTTACCTGCCTCCTCGGTGTCCGATCGACGAATGACTGCTCCGTGCCTGAGATCCAGGCAGGAGCAGTCAAGCGCCGATAACACTGATCACAGGCGTGTTAATGCACGCCTGTGATCAGGATGAGAGATCAGTGTGTGCAGTGTTATAGGTCCCTATGGGATAACAATGATCAGTGTGTGCAGTGTTATAGGTGCCTATGGGACCTATAACACTGCAAAAAAAAAGTTAAAAAAAAGTGTTAATAAAGGTCATTTAACCCCTTCCCTAATAAAAGTTTGAATCACCCCCCTTTTCCCATAAAAAAAATAAAACAGTGTAAAAAAAAAATAAACATATGTGGTATCGCCGCGTGCGTAAATGTCCGAACTATAAAAATATATCATTAATTAAGCCGTACGGTCAATGGCGTACGCGCAAAAAAATTCCAAAGTCCAAAAAAGCGTATTTTGGTAACTTTTTAGAACATTAAAAAATGAATAAAAAGTGATCAAAAAGTCAGATCAAAACAAAAATCATACCAATAAAAACTTCAGATCACGGCGCAAAAAATGAGCCCTCATACCGCCCTGTACGTGGAAAAATAAAAAAGTTATAGGGGTCAGAAGATGACATTTTTAAACGTATAAATTTTCCTGCATGTAGTTATGATTTTTTCCAGAAGTGCGACAAAATCACCTATATAAGTAGGGTATCATTTTAACCTTATGGACCTACAGAATAAAGATAAGGTGTAATTTTTACCGAAATATGCACTGCGTAGAAACGGAAGCCCCCAAAAGTTACAAAATGGCGTTTTTTTTTCGATTTTGTCGCACAATGATTTTTTTTTCCGTTTCGCCGTGCATTTTTGGGTAAAATGACTAATGTCACTGCAAAGTAGAATTGGCGACGCAAAAAATAAGCCATAATATGGATTTTTAGGTGGAAAATTGAAAGGGTTATGATTTTTAAAAGGTAAGGAGGAAAAACGAAAGTGCAAAAACGGAAAAAACCCTGAGTCCTTAAGGGGTTAAACAAAAACTCCGACCCTCACAAATGGGGTGTGGTTAAGGGATAAATGAACTATCCTATATTTTAAGTGGACATATAAGTAACATGTGACCAAGTATTATGGAAATATCTCCAGCCGTTTGGAAGTTATGCAGTAACATATATTTCCCATAGACTTGTAAAGGACTTTAACCCCTTAATGACGCAGGGTATTTTCCGTTTTTGCATTTTCATTTTTTCCTCATCACCTTCTAAAAATCATAACGCCTTAAATTTTGTGACTAAAAATCCATCTTATGGCTTATTTTTTGCACGACCAATTCTACTTTGCAGTGACATCAGTCATTTTACCCAAAAATCCACGGCGAAATGGGAAAAAAAATCATTGTGCGACAAAACTGAAGAAAAAACGCCATTTTGTAACTTTTTGGGGCTCCCGTTTCTACGCAGTGCATTTTCCGGTAAAAATTCCGCCTTATCTTTATTCTGTAGGTCCATATGATTAAAATGATCCCCTACTTATATAGCTTTGATTTTGTCGGACTTCTGGGAAAAATCATAACTACATGCAGGAAAATTTATACGTTTAACCCCTTAAGGACTGAGCCCTTTTTCACCTTAAGGACTGAGCCCTTTTTCGCAATTCTGACCACCGTCGCTTTACGAATGAATAACTCGAAAAACGCTTTTACCGAATATTCTGATTCTGAGATTGTTTTTTCGTGACATATTCTACTTTATTTTGGTGGTAAATTTTCGGCGTTACTTGCATCCTTTTTTGGTGAAAAATCCCAAAATGTCATGAAAATTTAGAAAATTTTGCATTTTTCTAACTTTGAAGCTCTCTAATTGTAAGGAAAATGGATATTCCAAATAAATTTTATTTTTATTCACAAATACAATATGTCCCCTTCATGTTGGCATCATAAAATGAACATATTTTTGCTTTTTTGAAAAAAATTAGAGGGCTTCAAAGTAGAGCAGCAGTTTTAAAAAATGTCATGAAAATTGCTAAATCTGAAGGGACAGATGTTACAGAACTACAACTCCCAGCATGCCTAGGCAGTCTAGGCATGCTGAGAGTTGTAGTTTGGCAATATCTGGAGGGCTACAGTTTGGGCACCACTGTAACAGTGGTCTCCAAACTGTGACCCTCCAGATGTTGCAAAACTACAACTCCCAGCATGCACGCTCCGCCCCCTCAATGCAAGCCTACGGAGGGGGCGTGACGCCCCCTCCGTAGGCTTGCATTGAGGGGGCGGAGCGTGACATCACACGGGGGCGGAGCTGTGATGTCACTATGCTCTGTTCCTGTGATTGCTAGTAATCAGACCCGGAGCGAGCACGCTCCGGGGACTGATGCTAACGGGATGCGGCGTGGAAGATCACGGGGGTCCCCAGTGGCGGAACCCCTGCGGTCAGGCATCTTATCCCCTATCCTTTGGATCAATGACGATCACAGCATCTAAAGTGAAACTAAAAGATGCCGGCGGCTCAGAGGAGTTCATGGAACCCCCGTGACATGATCGCGGGGGTTCCGTGAGCTAAAACGGCAGAGGAGGGTCCCCTTACCTGCCTCCTGCCACCCGAACACCAAACCAATGATGTAGCCTGGCTTAGGCTGGGTTCACACTACGTTTTTGCCATACTGTTTTCAATCCGTTTTTCTAAAGAAAACCGTATGGCAAAAAACGGATGGAACAGTATGGAAAAAAGTAAACCGTATGCGTTTTTAAACAGTATACTGTTTTTAAAAGTGCATACAGTTCCATCAGTTTTATAGAAAAAAAACCCATACGTTTTTGAAAATTTTGTCCATTTATAATGGGAGGGGTCTTGGGTGGGGACTTTAGGATTCAAATGCGCATGTGCAAAGTAAAAACGTACACGTTTTTCCCGTATGGAACCGTATACATGTGCGTTTCCCATTGACGTCCATGTTAAAAAAAAACATATGCGGTTGCAGTACGGTTTTTAAACCGGAGTCAAAACCGTGGTTGACCACAATTTTGTCTCCGCTTTAAAAACCGTTCTGCAACCGCATAAGTTTTTTTTTAACATGAAAGTCAATGGGAAACGCACATGTATACGGTTCCATACGGGAAAAACCTATACGTTTTTACTTTGCACATGCGCATTTGAATACTAAAGTCCCCACCCAAGACCCCTCCAATTAAAAATGGACAAAATTTTCAAAAACGTATGGTTTTTTTTTCTATAAAAACTGACGGAACTGTATGCACTTTTAAAAACAGTATACTGTTTAAAAACGCATACGGTTTACTTTTTCCCATACTGTTCCATCCGTTTTTCCCCCCATACGGTTTGTGATAGAAAACGTATACGGGAACCGTAGTTGAAAAACGTAGTGTGAACCCAGCCTTAGCCAGGCTGTATCAGTGGATCGCCGATCACACTGTATAATGCTATGCCATTATGGGACTTAAAAAATGTTAAATCCCTCCGTCCTTCCCTCCCCCTCCGGTCCCTTCCCCCTTCAGATTTTGGCTTACATTGACCTATATATGGCATTGGCCCTTTGTTACTGCACTAGTTATATTACTTTGCAAATGCTATATTGTATGATGTACAACATTCTTAAGTTTGAATAAACTTACTCCGTTTGATACTAAAAATTTTTAAATAAAAAAACGTTTCTAAAATTATATAAAACCCCCTCCCCTAATAAAAATCAAATCCCCCTTATTTTCTAATTAAAAAAAAATAAAATAATTAACATAGTTGGAATCGCCACGTGCGTAAATGTCCAAACTATTAAAATATAATGTTTATAATCCACACGATAAATGGCGTAAACGTAAAAAAAATACCAAACACCAAAAATACAGATTTTTTATGACATCATGTATTGAAAAAATTTATAAAAAGCGATCAAAAATTCCTATACATCCCCGTATACGGAAAAATAAAAAAGTTATAGGGGTCAGAAAATGACAATTTTCCGCATACCAATTTTGTTAGCATTTTTTTAACCCCTTAACGACAATGGACATAAATGTATGTCATGGTGCCGTGGTTCTTAACGACGCACCATGACATACATTTACGCTCCGCCATGACCGAAAGCACCGGACCGGTGTTTGCCTCATTTGCGGCAGGTCCTGGCTACTATCAGCAGTCAGGGACCCACCGGTAATGGCGGACATCCGCGATTAACCCCTCAGATGCTGTGATTAATACAGATCACGGCATCTGCGGCAGTGAGGTACTTTAAATGGATGATCGGATCGCCCGCAGCTCTGCCGCGGGGATCAGATCATCCAGCATGGCGGCCGGAGGTCCCCTCACCTGGCTCCTGCCGTCTCCCGGGGTCTTCTGCTCTCATCCGAGATCGAGCAGACCAGAGCAGAAGATCGCCGATAATACTGAACAGTAATAGCAATGAAATGGGGTCCCCTATGGGGACTATTAAAGTGTAAAAAAAAAAAAAAAGTGAAAAAAATGTAACAAATTTTTTTTTTTAAAGTAAAAAAAATTGAAAACCCCCCTCCCCAATAAAAATGTAAATCATCCATTTTTCCCATTTTACCCCCAAAAAAGCGTAAAAAAATATAAAAAAACATATTTGGTATTGCTGCGTGCGTAAAAGTTGGAACTATCAAAATATTTTGTTAATTATCCCGTACGGTGAACGACATAAACGTAAAAAAAAAAATAAATAAAAAAAAATTGCTGCTTTTTTGTAACATTTAAAAAAAATTATTAAAAAATTATAACAAGTAAAATAAATATAAGCAAAAGTCGTACCAAGAAAAACTACAGATCACAGTGCAAAAAATCAGCCCTCATACCGCCACTTATACGGAAAAATTAGAAAGTTATAGGTGGTCAAAATAGGGCAATATCAAACATACAAATTTTGTTAAAATAATTTTAGATTTTTTTTAAAGCGGTACAATTATAGAAAGGCTTATAACATATCATTTTAATCGTATTTATTGACCCACAGAATAAATAAATCACGTCATTTTTACCATAAAATGTACAGCATGAAAACAAAACCTTCCCAAATTTTCTAAATTGCGGTTTTCTTTTCAATTTTCCCACATAAATAATATTTTTTGGGTTGCACCGTACATTTTGATGTCATTACAAAGTTAAATTGGTGATGCAAAAAAGTGTTATGATTTTTAGAAGGCGAGGAGGAAAAAATTTAAATGCTAAAATAAAATGGGCCTGGTCCTTAGGGGGTTAATAGTAAAGTAATAATAAAAAAAAAAGTTTACATTGCAATAACCTACAGAATAAAGATAATGTATAATTTTCACCATAAAGTGAAATATAAAAACCAAACCCCCCAAAAGCTGAAAAATTGCAGTTTTCCTATAAATTTCCGCTCGCAAATAATATATTTTGGTTGCACCATACACTTTATGGTAAAATGAACGATGTCATTACAAAGTGCAATTGTTCACGCAAAAAACAAGCCCTCATATGAGTCTGTAGGCGAAAAAATAAAAGAGCGCAAAAAGAAGGATAAATGGGATAGCTCACAGATCAAGACCAAGATTAGAGATAGACCGAGCTGGCCAAATGTTGTACCAATACCCTAGGTACAATAGGATAAACAGAAATACGAGAAAGGAAATTGGAGATCAAGGTCTAAAATATAAATGGATAAAAATGAGTTGAAAATCAATTAATTTATTGTATTATATAAAAGAAGCAGTCAAATCCATAAACTCAGTCCACCCACAGGGCCCTTGTGGGTGGTTATGGTAAGATAAATGTACAAATGATGCAAAGAAAAAACAAATATATATATATATATATATATATATATATATATATATATATATAAATAAAAATAATAATAAATAAATAAGGATAGCAGCATAAAATATATATAAAACCTTAAAAAGCTGGGGGGAAAAGGGGGGGGGGCACCACTCAACTGCAGTAAATACAATACTGATAATAATGTTTCCAAAATTCCAATATGAAGGGGGGGGGGGGAAGATCAGTCCTGTGTGTACTGCAGAATGATGTAAATCATGGAATAAACATACGGTATGTATGCGAAGATTGTGGCGATTGTTAACAATGTTCATCAATAGTGCGCAAATGAAATAAAAGATGATCCTGTAATAGATTCTGGTACACGGTACCGCTCACCCTTAGCCGTTCAGGCGAGTCCTCCCTGGTTCTTGCAGTGAGAGCGGCTGCTTGCGGAGTCCCGGGAGCCCTCTCACTATGCAGACCTAGATGTGGCAAAGTGGGGGGGTATCTCGCTGGGTCCGCGGTGCTGGCTGTGATGTGTAGTTCTTGTTGCGCTGGTCTCCACATATGGCAGTGTGCAAGTACGGCAGAGGAAGTCGGCAAGCCAGCGTCTGCCACGTGTAAAGTCTGCGCGCCGGGTCTGTACGGGGAAGAGAGATCAAAGAATGTCAAAATATGTACATTGGGGGGGGGGGGTACCTAAAATCGTTATATGTTACTCGGAGGTGCCTAGAGTAGACGCTGTGATAGATAAATATTAGAGAGTGGGACAGTTGCATGATAGGCCATGAGGAAAGGTCCACCCTCCTACTGATTCAGCCCTCATCTAAAAAAAACAAATAATTCGAAGTCTATGTTAAGGCCTCTTGGAGTAAGTGAATCAAATTCGAACATTATACAGGTTTCAGCTTTGGACATCTTAGCTAAGTAATTGCCTCCTTGCCAGTCTTGTTTAACCTATTGTAGGGCAGTGAATGTAATCTGGCCTGGGTCACTAGCAGTTGTTGTGTAAAGCAAGGGGGTGATTTCTCTTTTTCCGAATATTGTTACATGTTTTCCATAATGTGGGTCTTCAATGGTCGTGAGGTCCTACCTATATACTGCTTGTGGCAGGGTCACTCAATTACATAAATAACCCCCTTGCTTGAACATGTAAGAAACTCCATAATTTTCCATTCAAACGTGTTGGTGGTGGAAATTACTTTGTCTGTTTTTTTAAGGAATTTAGTGATCTTACAACTAGGGCAATGGCCACACCTGTAAAAGCTTTTAGTATCTAAAATGGTATTGGACCTATTTTGTGTTTTGTGTCTAATGGAAGGGGCAACTTTGTCCCTACCTGAGAAGTTTGAGGGGGATCCCAAGTCTTGCCATGGTTTTGTGACACAGTGCTCCATGCACATCGAGCTTATGGCTGAACAGTTCCCTACGGAACGAGCGAAGGTGGCCATTGTTATCAGTCTCTTAACTGGAAGGGCTCTGGCCTGGGCAACCCCATTATGGGATTGCAGTGACCCACTCACAGCTAGTCTCCAAGCCTTTTTGACTGAATTCCGAGTTGTTTTTGAAGAACCTGCACAAGCTTCTTCCGCTGAGACGGCCTTGCTGAGTCTTTCCCAGGGCAACTCCTCTGTGGGCGAGTATGCCATCCGTTTTTGTACCCTGGCATCGGAGCTATCTTGGAATAATGAAGCTCTTTGTGCCACTTTCAAAAGAGGACTTTCTGGCCATATTAAGGATGTCCTTGCTGCCCGGGAATTGCAATCCACTCTGAGTGACCTAATTCAACTGGCCTCTCGGATTTATATTAATTTCTCTGAACAACGTGAGGAACAACGTCAGGAAAGCGAATCTGCATGACCTCGGCGCTTTCCTCGTCTGGTACCAGTCTTCCAGCAACCACTGCAAACTTCTACGTTGCCTCCCGCAGTGGAGGCTATGCAAGTAGATCGGTCTCGCCTGACTCTGCAGGAAAGAACTCGCCGATGAGCTGAGAATCTTTGCCTCTACTGCGCCAGTGCAGATCATTTCCTCAGAGACTGTCCTATGTGTCCTCAGTCACAGGGAAACCCTCACACCTAGGCTTTGTGGGAGAGGCTTCCCTAGGTGTGAATACTTCCTCTCCACGTTTGAATTTGAAGGTCCAGCTTTCTCTTCCCTCCAAGGAGAGTATTTCCCTTCTTTCCTTCCTGGACTCTGGTTCCGCGGGGAACTTTATTAATGCTTCCTTGGTACAAAGGTATTGTCTGCCAGTATCTCGCCTCTTGAACCCTTTGTACATCTTTACGGTTAATGGAGAAAATCTGGACTTTACAGTGCAATTTCGCACTGAACCGTTGTCTATGCAGGTCGGAGGCTCGCATAAGTAGAACTTGTCCTTCTATGTACTTCCTCATTGTACCTCCGCTCTTCTCCAAGGCCTTCCATGGCTGCAACTCCATGCTCCGCAGCTAACTTGGAAGTCCCCAACAACAACTGTAGTCGAACACGTCCTATTAAATTGGTGTCTCCTTCTACTCCTTTGCCCGGTTTACCATAGTTTCTTCTGGACTATGTTGACGTCTTCAGTAAGAAGAAATCTGAAGTCTTACCACCTCATCGTCCTTAGGATTGCCCTATAGACTTGTTGCCTGGGACCACACCTCCCCGGGGCAGAATTTACCCGTTGTCAATTCCTGAAACTCAGGCAATGTCAGAGTACATTCAAGAGAATCTACAAAAGGGCTTTATCAGGAAATCTTCCTCGCCTGTCAGCTTCGTTTTTTTTCTTTGTAGAAAAGAAGGACGGTTCTCTGCGACCCTGCATTGATTATAGTGGCTTGAATAAAATTACGGTCAAGAACTATCCTCTTCCGTTAATCTCGGAATTATTTGATCGTCTACATGGAGAGAGGATTTTCTCCAAACTTGACTTAAGAGGAACCTATAACTTGATTCGCATACGGGAGAGTGACGAATGGAAGACTTGGTTTTACACTCGTGATGGACATTTTGAGTACCTTGTAATGCCGTTCAAACTCTGTAATGCTCCAGCAGTCTTCCAGGAGTTTGTTAATTATATTTTTTGTGACCTCTTATACTCCTGTGTCATGGTCTATTTGGATGATATTCTCATCTACTCGCCCAATGTTCAAACTCATCGTTCACATATCCACCAGGTTTTACAACGCTTCCGTGACAACCATCTCATACGCTAAACTTGAGAAGTGTATTTTTGAAAAGACCAGTCTTCCATTTCTGGGTTATATCATTACCAGTAAAGGTCTTCAAATGGACCCTAACAAGTTGTCCGCTGTATTAGTCTGGCCTCGACCTTCTGGCTTAAGAGCAATCCAGCGCTTCCTTGGTTTTGCAAACTACTATGGACAATTTATTCCTCATTACTCCACCTTAGTAACGCCCATTGTCTCTCTTACGAAGAAGAGTTCTAACTGATCTTCAGTGCCCCATAGCCTAAGATTAAGCGTTCCCAAGTCTGTTGTTTGCCCGTGTATTAGACCCTTCCGCTATGTTTGTTGACTATGCCACCTTGCTGCCTGCCCTGACCTTCTGCTAAGTCCGACTACGTCTCTGCCTCATCCTTCTGTACCTCGCTTTGCCCAGCTACCTGTGTGGTCGAGTCGTATCAGGGGTAGCAAACAGGGTGCCGGCCTGCCACAACAAATACATCCTGCCTTGCGGCGGGCTCTGGTGAAGACCAGCAGCACCATAGACTCCGCTCCCCGATACAGCCCGAGTCATCTACCTCACAGGTCAGTGGATCCACATCCAGCTCCGTTACACATATATAATTCTTTTTGTTCCTAGTACCGCTCCACAGTTCTGGTACACTTTAGAGTTCTTAGTAAATAATCATGGCTAAAAGCCGGGCACATACACTTACGCAAATGGTTACAAATAAACTTTTCGACACTTCTTCTTAAACGTTGCATAACCTGTATACAGCAAAATTCCTTCACAAAGTAAAGTTAGTGACACATAGCAGAATTATCACTGGTAGGCTTCTTTAACTTGGAAACTTGCCATCCCAACCCCGGCATGCGATTTTCTGACAATACTGGACACAGTTCAGACTGGGGGAGGACTTGCCACATAAGGCATACACCCGTATTCTGTTCGTGACGCCAAAAGTTGTGGTAGAGGGGGTGATGCAAAGGGCAGATGGAATTACCCTAGGGGCAGATGGCATTAACCCCTTGTATTCGTGATGCCAGGGCGTGGTTTATCCTCGATACCACTGGAAGGTATACCGCTAGATCCTGTGCACGGGGGCAATAATGACTCTGACGCCAAGTTACGGATAACGGTAGCTTTACTGAGGGTAGACAGGTGGAAAAGTCTATACAGTTCATCCATGTCCACCGAGGTGACCAGTGACAAAGAGACCTTAAGGGCTTTCTGGGACTTGTAGTAGATGCGGTCAATTTAATGCAGGCCACGATGACTTGACAAGTGGTGACTGTGACTGACTTGACTGATGACTGACAATACTGAGACTGTGGTTACTTGTAGCTGCTTGTGGCTGCAGACTGGACTTGAGGCCTCCTATGACTCTGGACACTCTCTAGGATTCGACTTGACCTCAGTTAAGACTTGTAAGGAAAGAGAGAGAGAGAGAGAGAGAGAGAGCGAGCTAGCTCCACCCAGGACTTATATGGGGGAGACTAGTAGGGAGCCCATAGGTCACCCCTGGGATCACCTTGTCTCTGGTACCTCCTGGGTAACAATCACATGACAAGTCACATGGTGAACAGTCTTAAAGTGACAAAGCTTTCTGAACACATCACATGGTATAATACATTAAAAACATATTTACATGGGGAAGGGGCAGATGCAGGGGGGGCCCAGGGGTCACTGCAGGGAGGCTGCCTGACAGGTAACACCTCCCGTACTGGGCCACCACAGTTATGTTCACATGGAAAAATTATTTCAGTTGCTGGATACTCAGGCAATGGACACGATCGCACCTACCCCTATTCTTAACCCTTTAGACGCTGTGATCAATGTCGATCACAGCATATAAAGTATTAAATGATATGTGCCAGTTAGCTCAGGGGGCTCATTGGACCCCCTTGACATGATCATGGGGGTCTAATGAGCTAAAACGGGGTCGTCTCTGGTCGCTGGATCATCGATTAATTGATGCAGCTTGGTTTCACCAGGCCGATCAGACTGTGTAATGCTATGTAATAGGTATGGTATTGTACGTAGGGTTGCCATTTGGCCAGTATTTTACCGGCACATTTTAGCCACCCTGATGGTATCTTTATATTAAAAATACCGGCAATGTAACGGCTGGTATTTATCCAACCAATCCTCCAACTCCTGGAATGTTGGACCATATACTATACCAGTGTTTCCCAACCAAGGGGGCCTCCAACTGTTGCAAAACTACAACTCCCAGCATGCCCGGACAGCCGTTGGCTGTCCGGGCATGCTTGAAGTTGGAGTTTTGCAACAGCTGGAGGCACCCTTGGTTGGGAAACACTGACCTATACTATATACTACTATATAGTCCAACATGCTGGGAGTTGTAGTTTACGTTTGGGGCTGCTGAGCCACAGGCTGTATCAGGGCATGCTGGGAGTTGTAATTAGTAACTAACTGCAACACCCGAATTTAATTTAAAAAAAGCGATCAAAAAGTCCCATCAAAACAAAAATGATTCTGTTAAAAACTACAGATCGGGGCGCCAAAAATTTGCCTCATACAGGCCCGTATAAGGAGAAATAAAAAAGTTATATGGGTCAGAATAGGACAAAATTTCCCCTACATATATGTATCCTGTGATGTCACGCATATATAATTAATAATGCAAATTAGCATGGCCGGTATTTTTTTTTTGCAAGAAAGGTGGCAACACTAATTATACAGTAAATGCAATATAATGATTGCATATTATTTTCCAACCCCCCCTGCCCCCACCCCCTCTTCCTACAAAAACCCCCCCCCAACAAAACATAAAAATACTAAACATATTTGGTATCATTGCATGCAGAATTGTTTAAAATATTAAAATATAATGTATATGATCCCACACGGCAAATGGCATAAATATTTTAAAAAGTACCAAACGACAAAAATGCTAATTCTTGATCACATCCTTTATCCAAAAAAATGTATAAAAAGTGTTCGAAAAGCCCCATCTAATCCGGAGCTGTGGGGGACCAGGACTAGTTAAGTATGCTTTTTTTCTATTCCCCCCCTGCCCTAGCAAACACTGAATAACCCTAGTGCCGGGTTCCTGCGGCAGTGGTCGTGATGTCATGGCCACACCCCTCGAGATGTCACGCCACACACCCTCCATTTATGTCTATGGGGGGGGCGTGGTTTGACATCACAAGGGGGCGTGACAAAATATTCAGAATGCTGGAGTACCCCTTTAACATCTTGGTAAAGTTCTTCATAGGACCCTTTTCTTTTACTATTGAGGATTACATTTTGGATTGTTAGTCCAAGCATGTTTACAAATGGCAACTTTATTTGTTGCCCTAAAAGTCTCAATGGGTGTGATGACCTATTGGGTAAATTTGTGTGACCACTCACCACAGTTTATTGGGCTAGACTTCACCTGGACTGACTGGTCTGACTACCGTGGTCCACAAACAAAATGCTCGATTGCAAATAAATGACTCATTTACTATTGGGATTCACCGTTTGCTCGGTCAGTACCTTATGGCAACAAGGTATAAATTTGCATTTTTTATGGACATTTCCTCTAGCAGATCCGGCTGGTCATTCTTGATTTGTAAATATATATGTGGTGTCCCGGTACCGTATTGCATACCGGACCTAGTGTGGTGGTCCCCAAAGTCAGATTAACTACGCTCAGATAGGGTCCCCCAGGTGGGACAGCCCCTAGTTGCCTCTATTCTACTCTAATTTTATAGTATTTATAGTGTATATACGTGATAATGTGTGTATTTAGGATAGTGTATAGAGTACTTACCTTGTTAGCGTCGCAGGACCTTCGGTCATGTGACCATGTTGAATCCTCTATGGTATGTTGGAGGACCTTTGGAGGTCCTTGGGTCACATGTTACCCATAACCCTTTGTAATGGTGATTGACACAAGTATTGGACCAATCAGCATTAGTCCAGCCCCTGCCCATATAAGGGAGCTGTAGCCAGTAATCGCTCTCTTAGGTTGCTGCTCTCGTGGATGCCGGACTAACAGGACGGATCTGCGCAGCTTTCTAAGACATGCTAGGCCAGAAAACCTACCGGCCTCAGCCTTAACTAAACTGTGAGTTCTAAACTAATCCCGGCTAAAGCTAGCGTGACTACTGGACCGCAACTAAATCCCCTAAATCCAGTGGAACAGCGCATATTATCCTAAAGACTCTAAATTGCTTAAGGTCCCAACCACTGTCAATCTCCAAGGGCAGTTGTATGTATAGAGACTGTTCCGGTTATGAAGCTTACATAAAATCTTCAGTAAAAGTTACAACTGTTTTCAGCAAAACTCTCCGGTTATGGACATTCCATTATTCTCTACCTCCCTATCGCTCTTGGGAAGGGTGGCGGTAGGACAAGCATTACAGAGGAGCCCTCACCCTGGCATCACGGATAGCAAGGGTCAACCAGACACCCTTTAGTCACCGCACAGCTACATCCCCATATACCCTACTCCCCCAGGCTATCACATATATATATGTATGGCCTCAAACCACCTAATACCTGACCTATATCTAACTGTATATAGTCAGGCAAGACAAGCAAAAAAAAAAAACACATTCTTTAACCCCTTAAGGACCAGGCCAATTTTCACTGTAGGACCAGAGTGTTTTTTTGCACGTCTGACCACTGTCACTTTAAGAATTAATATCTCTAAAACGCTTTTACCGAATATTCTGATTCTGAGATAGTTTTTTCGTGACCTATTCTACTTTATTTTGGTGGTAAATTTTCGGCATTACTTGCATCCTTTTTTGGTGAAAAAAAATCACCAAATTTCATGAAAATTTTGAACATTTAGCATTTTTCTAACTTTGAAGCTCTCTGCTTGTAAGGAAAAGGGATATTCCAAATACATTTTATTTTTATTCACAAATACAATATGTCCCCTTTATGTTGGCATCATAAAATGGACATATTTTTACTTTTTGAAAATATTTGAGGGCTTCAAAGTAGAGCAGCAATTTTCAAAAATTTCATGAAAATGGCAAAATCCGAAGGGACAGATGTTACAGAACTACAACTCCCAGCATGCCTGGGCAGTCTAGGCATGCTGAGAGTTGTAGTTTGGCAACATCTGGAGGGCTACAGTTTGGGCACCACTGTAACAGTGGTCTCCAAACTGTGACCCTCCAGATGTTGCAAAACTACAACTCCCAGCATGCCCAGACAGCCTTCGGCTGTCTGGGCATGCTGGGAGTTGCAGTTTGGCCTTCCTAGTAAGATCACTTTACTTTCACTTTCATAGACATGAATGGATGGGCGTGGCGTGATGTCACAAGGGGCGTGGCCGTGACGTCACGATCACTGCCTCCGTTCAGAACGCTGGAGCGCCGGAGTACCCCTTTAAACCAATGCCCCGTGATAAAGGCGCTACCGGTCCCAGTCCATTATAATAGATTCCCGTTATCTTCTGTTTTTTATCGAATCAAAATTTCACCGCAGTTAATATAGAAACATTAATTTTAATAATATATTTAGAGAACCAGTCCACAAAGATACACATTATATATAGACAATCAGAAACATTACAAATAACATGTGACAATATTTTAACAGCCTATCCCATGCGCAGCGGTCAGAATGAACATTGCGAGCATCTCGAACGCAAATAAGAACCTGCACTGGGTCCGAATTCTAATCTGACCAAGGACATCGCCTTCAGGTAGCATGTATGTTCTCCTAATGTTTGTGTGAGTTTCCTCCAACAGTCCCAGGATATGGAAAGTTTTTTTTTTTTTTTTTTTGCTTTTATAGTGCAGCACTGGCTATTTGGGAATAATGTAGAGGTTCTTGTGTATGCCTTGCGCTTACCTGTTTTGGCAGATGTGGCAGGCATAAGTTTTATGCCATGTTTATTGCACACAGAATCATTGAAATGATTTCCTAATGCAGGCTAAATTTTGCTCTGGGTTTGCAGAGAGAGAGAGAGAGAGAGAGGGTGTGGAGTCTTATCACTGCACCTGGTCATCTAATCAATGTAAACTAAATGACTGAACACGGCTTCAAATCCTGCGCATCAAATCTGCGCAGAATACTGTGCTACGTGTGAATAGACACGAAAAAGGCTTTTGAAAAATTAAAGAAGTAATCTGATTGGTTGCTATGGGCAACTGCTTCACTTTTCCTCTGCACGGGTTTTGATCAAGCCCCCGCCAAGTGTGTGTTTATTTAGAGAAAATCTGCAACAAAGGCAAAAGTGATTTTACTTATAACAACAACTGAGGTGTTTTATGAAGATGTGAAGTCTTCAGGCTTTGTATCTTTTGTATTTTTTTTTCCTGCGTTAGTAGTAAAAAAGTGCCACTTTCCTGCAATTTTTGGAAAAATCACATTAAAAACGTGAAAAAAAACGCAAACAAAAAATGCAAACGCAAAGTTTAAACACAGTCTCAGGAAAGATGTACAGCTTCTATATATCCTGATCCCAAAGAGATAGCAGCAGTATACAGATAGAGCTGGAGGAGAGGTGTATAACTACTATATATCCTGATCCCATAGAAATAGCAGTATATAGATAGAGCTGGAGAAGAGGTGTATAACTACTATATATCCTGATCTCATAGAAATAGCAGCAGTATACAGATAGAGCTGGAGGGGAGGTGTATAACTACTATATATCCTGATCTCATAGAAATAGCAGCAGTATACAGATAGAGATGGAGAAGAGGTGTATAACTACTATATATCCTTATCTCATAGAAATAGCAGCAGTATACAGATAGAGATGGAGGGGAGGTGTATAACTACTATATATCCTGATCCCATAGAGATGGCAGCAGTATACAGATAGAGCAGGAGTGGAGGTATATAACTACTATATATCCTGATCCCATAGAGATAGCAGCAGTATACAAATAGAGCTGGAAGG
The DNA here is from genome assembly GCF_029499605.1 of Hyla sarda. Lineage (NCBI taxonomy): Eukaryota > Metazoa > Chordata > Amphibia > Anura > Hylidae > Hyla > Hyla sarda. The sequence continues at coordinate 438,128,566 of NC_079191.1, read as the reverse complement.
GAGGCGTATAACTACTATATATCCTGATCCCATAGAGATAGCAGCAGCAGTATACAGATAGAGCAGGAAAGGAGGTGTACTGCTATTATATATCCTGACCCCAAAGAGATAGCAGCAGTATACAGATAGAGCTGGAAGGGAGGTATATAACTACTATATATCTTGATCCCATAGAGATAGCAGCAGTATACAGATAGAGCAGGAAAGAAGGTGTACTGCTATTATATATCCTGATCCCATAGAGATAGCAGCAGTATACAGATAGAGCTAAAGTGGAGGGTTCTTTGAGCTGCTATGAAGAATCTTGTAGGTGATGATGTCATTCACGGAAAGTCAGCTGACCCAGGACTGACTAATTCCTCTGACATATCAATCCCTGTGATTTTCTGTGGGTCAGACCGGTGATCACATGACCCAACTACAACAATGAAACACATGAAAACAGCTGTGCTGGAATGCAACAGATGGTGCTGTTGGACTAGTGATGGTGAGTGTGCATTTCACTGTGAGAGGTAAATTCTTAAAGGGGTACTCTGACGCAAAACATCTTATCCACTATAAAAAGGATAGGGGATAAGATCTTAGATCACGAGGATCCCGCCGCTGGGGACCCCAGAGATCGCCAGCGCGGCACCCTGGTCATCCATGCACAGAGCGAACTCGGCTCCGTGCCGGATGACTGGCGACTACAGCCGCCGCACCCCCTTCATTTAGGTCTATATGACATAAACGATCATAAGTTTATATATAACGCAACATTTTTACAACACATGTATTATTAATAACATCGTCTTTTTATGGACAAATACATATTAATGTGTTCTATATTACATTCTAAATTCATTGTTGAAATGTTCCTTTTAATTATTTGTACTAGCTGTCACACCCCCTCCCATAGACATGAATGGAGGGGGCGTGGCATGATGTCACGAACACGGGAGCTCCACGCTTCCGTGTTCCAGACGCCGCTGCTGCCGGCCCAGAAACCGCGGGGGTCCCCAGTGGCGGGACCCCCGCGATCTAACATCTTATCCCCTATCCTTTTGATAGGGGATAAGATGTCTTGCACCGGAGTACCCCTTTAACGGGGTTAAGAAGCTCTGGAACCAGAGAAAACCAATGTGGATAAATAAAAACAAGAAGGGAACAATAAATAATAATAAGAAAGCATTTAAACTACGAACAAGAGAAAAGAAGTGCAGAGGCATTATAAAAAAATATTAGGGAATAAATAACCTATGTAAACAATAGATAAAATGTGAAATGTAGAGGGATAATTCATTAAAGGGGTACTCCGCCCATAGACATCTTATCCCCTATCCAAAGGATAGGAGATAAGATGTCAGATCGCCGGGGTCCCGCTGCTGGGGACCCCGGGGATCGCTGCTGCGGCACCCCGCTATCATTAATGCGCAGAGCGAGATCGCTCTGCACGTAATGACGGGCAATACAGGGTTCGGAGCATCGTTATGTCACGGCTCCGCCTCTCGTGATGTCACAGCCCGCCCCCGTCAATACAATTCTATGGGAGAGAGCGTGGTGGTCGTCACGCCCCCTGCCATAGACTTGCATTAAGGGGAAGGGCCGTGATGTCATGAGGGGCGGAGCCATGACGTCACGCTGCTCCGTCCCCTGTATCGCCCGTCATTACACACAGAGCGAACTCGCTCTGTGCAGTAATGATGGCGGGGTGCCGCAGCGGCGATCCCCGGGGTCCCCAGCAGCGGCACCGCGGCGATCTGACATCTTATCCCCTATCCTTTGGATAGGGGATAAGATGCCAGGGGCGGAGGCTGTGATCGTGACGTCACAGCCACGCTCCCTCGTGATGTCACGCCATGCCCCCTCCATTCATGTCTATGGGAGGGGGTGTGTCATACGACACGCCCCCTCCCATAGACATGAATGGAGGGGGCGTGACTTCCTGAGGGACGTGGCCATGACGTCACGACCACTGCCGCAGGAACCAGTCGTTTGTTTAGAATGCCCCAGTGGCGGGACCCCCGCGATCAGGCATCTTATCCCCTATCCTTTGGATAGAGGATAAGATGACTAGCAGCAGAGTACCCCTTTAAGTGCAGCACCACCTAAACTAAAACAGACAAATCACTAAGTGCAGATGGCTTTCACCCCTGTGCTCTAAGGGAGTTAAGCAACGTGATAGACAAAACTTTTATTAACATATTTAGAGACCTGTAAGTTCCACCTGTACAGAAGATAAATAGTTTTAGGGATTTCCAGCCTATATTGGAGTATTTCGCTAAAAATATATAACTGGGGGATCGGTCCGGTCAACTAACCTGATCAGCTTTTATGAGGAGGTGAGCTCAAGACTGGACCAGGGGGAATCGCTGGATGTCGTATATCTGGATTTTTTCCATAGCTCTTGATACGGTGTCAAATAAAAGGTTGGTGCATAAAAGGAGAATTGGCTGTGGGAAAATGTGTGTTAGGGTCGATTCACACAACAGAATTTGCGCACATCTGCACCAATTCCGCTTCTGCATTCATTTGGGTGGTTTCTGGCCCGGCGGATTTTGTGCGGTATTGGTGTGGAATTGGTGCATAATCCATGCGGAATCCACATGCAGGAATTTAGAAGTGTGAATGGGAGTGCGGAATACCATAGAATCTATGGGGCTTTAATTTGAGGCGGAATCCGCATGCGGAATCTGTGTGGAATTCGGTACAGATTCCGCCTCAAATTAAGATATACCTATATCTTAAAGGGGTACTCTACTGCCCCAGCATTCTGAACATTTAGTTAAGAACCCTGGGTGCAGGCTTAGGGGGTCGCCAAACCCCTGGTGACATCACACTACGCCCCCTTAATGCAAGTCTATGGGAGGGGGTGTGGCAGCTGTCACGCCCCCTCCCATAGACTTGCATTGAGGGGGCATGGTGTGAAGTCACCAGGGGCGTGGTGTGACATAACCAGGGGCGTGGCGATCCCGGAAGCCTGCACCCAGCTTTCGGAACTAAGTGTTCCTAATGCTGGGGCAGTGGAGTTCCCCTTTAAAAGTGTACTCTTTGGAAAAAAAAAAAAAGAAGTTTTGATCGGTCTGGGTCTCAGTGCTTAGACTCCTACAGAGTCACCCTTAGGCGCTTCACTTCACACACAGTAATCTCTGTCATGCAGTTCATTATAAGTCTATGGGGAAATATCTGCACGCTGTCTAATAGGGCTCCTATTGTTCTCAATGATATTAGTCTTGCAGATTTAATGGCTACAGCCATGTATTACAGCCATGATCCCGCATCTACCAGCACAGCAGCAGTCCCCAGTCTCTTTACATGCTCAAAACCCTGTGTAAGTTTGGCACGTGTCCTCTGAGGAGTTCCATGTGCAGCCAAGGGTCCTCAAGGTGTAAGTTGTACATTTGATTGTGTCCTTAGGCAGCAGAAACTTCACCGAAGCTTCACATCTGCTACATTTCCCACACTCTGAACATTACAACAGCTTCTCCTCCTCATGCACCCTTTGATGGTTGACAAGACCCAATTTCTTGCCAAAACGTTTCCCACATTCTAAACACGAAAACATCTTCTCTCCGGTATGAACTCTTAGATGTTCTGTAAGACTTGATTTCTGACTAAAACATTTCCCACATTCAGGGCATGAAAACGGCTTTTCCCCTGTGTGAATTCTCAGATGATGAACAAAATTAGTTTTATGGGTGAAACATTTCCCGCATACAACACATGAATATGGCTTCTCTCCTGTGTGAATTCTTTGATGTTTCCTCAGATACGACTTGTAGCTAAAATTCTTACCACACTCTGAACATGAAAACGGCTTCTCCCCCGTGTGGCTTCTTAAATGCTTTTTATAACTTGATTTGTGGCCAAAAGATTTACCACATTCTGAACATGAGAACGGCATCTCGCCAGTGTGATTTCTGAAATGTTCCGTAAGACCGGATTGTTTTCTAAAACCTTTCCCACAGACCGAACAGGAAAACGGCATATCCCCTATGTGTTTTTTAAGATGCTCCGTAAGACTTGATTTCTGAGTAAAGTACTTTCCACATTCAGGACATGAAAATGGTTTCTCTCCTGTGTGAGTTATCTGATGCCTCTCAAGATTAAACTCCCTGCTAAAACATCTCCCACATTCTGAACATGCAAATGGACGTTCGTCTCTCTGAATTCTCTGATGCAAAGCAAAATTAGATTTCTTTTTAACATGCTTCCCAGATGGACTCTTCTTCCCTCGCCTCTGTCCAGGTCCTTCTTTCTGGTGACCAGCGGTATCAGTGGATAGATCTCTGCTGTGAAGGTCTAAGGCTACATCAGGAGTTATAGAATTAGCTTCCATCGAATAGTTATCTTCTACCTCACATTCGGATCCTTCCATCGAGTCTTCACCTAGAAAAAGAAACATTTTCTTATTTTTTCCAAACAAAATACTTTTTTTTTTAGGGGTGGGCGGGTGTAAATTAAATAAGTCCATAAAAATAGGAATAAAATTTGTCTGTATTTTTTAATCTAATAATTTGCACAATGAAAGTTCATGGAAAAAGCGTCTGTCCGTGCACACACTGTTCATAAATACACCTTTAAAGGGGTACTCCGCCCCTAGACATCTTATCCCCTATCCAAAAGGATAAGGAATAAGATGTCTTATTGCGGAGTTCCGCTGCTGGGACCCCCGCGATCTCTGTGCAGCACCCGGCATTCGTTTAGAACGCTTGGAGCGGGCGGTGGGGTTGTGAAGTCCCGGCCATGCCCCCTCATGACATCAGGGCCACGCCTCCTCAATACAAGTCTATAGGAGGGGGCGTGGCAGCCGCCATAGACTTGCATTGAGAGGGTGTGACGTAATGTCACAAGGGAGCGTGGCTGGGACATCACAACCCTGCCACCCGCTCCAAGTGGAAAACAAAATGTTCTGAACTCTGGGGCAATGGAGTACCCCTTTAATTCCAACATTGGAATTACTAAAGCTTTTTGCTATTCATTTCATCATGTGTGAATGTAGCCATGTATTTTTAGTACTTTATTATGGGGGCAGCATTTAGTGATGGGATTTGCTTTACAGTGACCTTTGTTAGTCATCAAGCTTTATAGTCCCAGGAAAAAGAAGGCAAGACGCAAATCAGAAGCACTCCGCTGTTTTTTTTACTATGGTCACTGCCAAAATGTGGAACATCAGCCTAAAATTCTGTGATTTGCCCATTAGTACTGACAGCGCCAATTGGCTGTGTTGCGGCTATGTCTGCTCGCCAGTTGTATATTAGAAATCCCCATGATGTTTTAACTGTGTATCTGATTGCAGTAAATTATTCCCAATCAAGACATTGCCCTATAGTTATTTGCAGGAAGGGGTTAATATCTTTAGGCTTTCCTCACTTCACAAGGGTAATAGGGGTATCTGTACTTTTTTCTGTTCTTTCCATATTATATCACTTTTCAGCAGCATCAGGAAATATACTGTATATAATGGAATGTTACGGCACTAAATAATTAACAATTCTATTAATTATAATAATCATGACAAGGAATTTTTTTTTCCTTCAAATTCCTATTTTGGACGTCTCTTACCATCCATAGACACTGGTATGGGATTCTCAAGTGCACTTATTATTTCATCATCACTTTCCTTATCGAGTTCGCTTGTCATTTCACCATCACTTTCCTTTTCCAGTTTAATTGTCCTTGTACCAACACTTTTCTTTTCTAAATCATTTGTCATTTCACCACCACTTTTTTTTACTAGTTCACTTGTCAATTTGCCTTCAGTTTCCTTTTCAAGTTTAATTGTTGTTTCCCTATGACTTTCCTGTTCGAGTTTACATGTCATTTCACCTTCACTTTCCTTTTCGAGTTTAATTGTAGTTTCACTTTCACTTTCCTTTTCGAGTTTACTTGTCATTTCACCTTCACTTTCCTTTTCGAGTTTAATTGTTGTTTCACTATCACTTTCCTTTTTGAGTTCACTTGATGATTCACCTTCAGTTTCCTTTTCGAGTTTAATTGTTGTTTCACTATCACTTTCCTTTTCGAGTTCACTTGATGATTCACCTTCAGTTTCCTTTTTGAGTTTAATTGTTGTTTCACTATCACTTTCCTTTTCGAGTTCACTTGATGATTCACCTTCACTTTTCTTGTCGACTTCACTTGTTATTTCACCATCACTATTTTTTTTAAGTCCACTTATTGTTTCACTGTTTCTTTCCTCCAAGTATTCCATAATTAAATCCTGCATAAAAAAAAATAAATAAATAAAAAAAGGAATCCTAGTTTATCCTGTTGACCCCTAGAACCCATTTGCCCTGAAAACACAAAAATGTCTTCGAGGATCACCTCCTTTTATTGCTGCTGGAGACTGGACCATGTTTTCTTCAGACAGCGGTGACAACCTTGTGGTGACCTGAGAGGAGCAGCTCTTCCATTTATATATTTGTACAATCTTATCAGGTCATCCATAGCAGACTATTTGCATAATAAATAAAGGTTGTTGCTATTAATGTTTACTCATAACTGGGGTTCTCCAGACCACTTGTCACTTTTCTTAATCCTCTTTTTTTAACTCTACTCCCCAAAACTAATTTGATTATTCATGATGTGGGTGGATTATTGTTTTGTCAACCAAAAAGGAATCTGCATGCTCAGAAGGAAGCTGTACTTTTCTGCATCATGCATGTCTCCTCCCTCCTCCACCAGTCTCTACTTTGTTTGATTGGCATGTAGTGCATAGTGCTAGAAAACAACCTCTGCATGTCAATCATTCAAAACAGGAGGGGAGGGGGGGGGGGGGAGAAGGCATGCATGCTGCGGCTCAGCACTGCCTTTTTGACACGTGAGCTCAGAGCATGACCTAGAGCTGATGAAATCCCTTTCAGATTACTACAAGTAATTCAGTAACTTTTTCCATACATGTCAATATTGGCATAGTGTTGTTACTGTGCCTATGATTTACATCTACCTTTCTCCGCAATGAATCTCAGTTGACAAGTGAAAATGTTTAACACAATCTTTTATTATCGCAAGATGATATAGAGCTTATACTGTATACTCCATTGCTGGAGAAGAGGATATAGAGTGTATACCGTATACTCCATTGCTGGAGAAGAGGATATAGAGTGTATACTGTATACTCCACTGCTGGAGAAGAGGATATAGAGTGTATACTGTATACTCCACTGCTGGAGAAGAGGATATAGAGCGTATACTGTATACTCCACTGCTGGAGAAGAGGATATAGAGAGTATAGAGGATTTACAGAAATCTCCGCTTCATCTACCTGATGATCCACAGGGACATTCTGCTCTTCCTCTTTACAATCCTGGGAATATAGAGGACGGGGACATCTCTCTGGGGGATTTCTCTGACTGGATCCATCTATAGGAAATAAAGACAGTGACTGAATCCATTGTCTATATGTAATGATCACATGATCTCTTCTCTCCAATCAGGGAAGGTCTCCTCTTACCCAGTGGTGATGAGAGGGGCTGCTGATCCTCCATCATGACTATGTCTGCGTACAGATCCTTGTGTCCTTCTAAATACTCCCACTCCTCCATGGAGAAATAGACAGCGACATCCTGACACCTTATAGGAACCTGACACACACAATGATCCCGTCATCCTCCAGACACCTCCCTTATTGTATAATGTCCCAGCATTCCCAGCAGCGCTCACCTCTCCAGTCAGCAGCTCAGTGATCCTGGAGGTAAGTTCTAGGATCTTCTGCTCATGTATCAGTGAATGAGGTGGAGGCTCCTCGGAGGCGGGGCTCTGGCTCCTGCCCCACCCTCCTGACACATGGGGGGTCACACACTCACCAGACGACTTCTTCACTACTGTGTAATCCTGTGTATGGGGAGACACTGATCACTACAGACACTAAGAATCCGACACCTCTCCAGACATTTCCCTGTTTTATTATAGAGATAAGACGTCATGTGACCTCTCACCTCTCCAGACATTTCCCTGTTTTATTATAGAGATAAGACGTCATGTGACCTCTCACCTCTCCAGACATTACCCTGTTTTATTATAGAGATAAGACGTCATGTGACCTCTCACCTCTCCAGACATTTCCCTGTTTTATTATAGAGATAAGACGTCATGTGACCTCTCACCTCCCCAGACATTTCCCTGTTTTATTATAGAGATAAGACGTCATGTGACCTCTCACCTCTCCAGACATTTCCCTGTTTTATTATAGAGATAAGACGTCATGTGACCTCTCACCTCTCCAGACATTTCCCTGTTTTATTATAGAGATAAGACGTCATGTGACCTCTCACCTCTCCAGACATTTCCCTGTTTTATTATAGAGATAAGACGTCATGTGACCTCTCACCTCTCCAGACATTTCCCTGTTTTATTATAGAGATAAGACGTCATGTGACCTCTCACCTCTCCAGTTATCCAGTAGATTATCTCCAGGGTGAGGTCTAATATCCTCCAAGACATGAGGTTTCTGGCTTCATCTATCCTTGGTCGGTCACTCACAAAAACGACCATTGTCCTATAAAAGAAAACGTCAGCTGTGAGAGTCCTGGACCTGATGAACCTGGGGGAAAACATGGAGGACTGAGAGCAGAATCACATATGGAAGAACGTCTTACATAAATCTACATCTCATGAGGAATGGCTGCGGTTGTACAAAATAACCCAAACACCCCCATTTTTACATAATCATGTTAAACTCTTCTTGCCAGACCTACCACATATGGAAACATGACCTTGTTTCTCAGTCACTGGTTATAAACTAGGGATCGACCGATATCATTATTTTAGGGCCGATACCGATAATCTGTGGAGGTTAGGGCCGATAAGTTATACCGATATTCTGGTATAAGTTATAGGCTTTAAATCAATGAACTGCAAGCGGCTTTTGCGGTGCCATAGACCGCCGCCGCAACCCGCTTCTCTCCCCCTGCCTGTCCGGGGGTCCTGAGTCCTATCACCGCTACCCCCCCGCCGCACCGCGCCGTGCCCCCCCCGCACCGGGCCACACCCCCCACCACACCGCCCCGGCCCCATTGCCTCCCCCATCCACGGTTTTATAATTACCTGTTCCCAGGGTCCACTCTACATCTGGCACCGGTGGTGTCCTCCTGAGCTGTCACTGTACGCACTGACGGTGACGTTGCATCGCGTCAAGTCAATCGTAATTGCGCACAGCGTAACGCAGGACGCAGCAGGAGCCAGAAGTAGCGTTGACCCCGGGAACAGGTAATTATAAAACCGGGGATGGGGGAGGCAATGGGGCCGGGGCGGTGCGGTGGGGGTGCGACGCGGTGCGGTGTGGCGGGTCGTGGGGGGGCGGTCATGGTGCGGGGGGCGGGGCATTATCGGTATATTGGCAAGGTAATTGCCGATACCGATAATGCACAAAATCGTGATTATCGGCCAAACCGATAATCGGTCGATCCCTATTATAAACCATTACTTTTACCTGAGTTTGTTTCAAATAAATTTTTATTGAATTTTCAAGAAATACAAAGAACTAATAAACATGACATATAACTAAAACAAAAATAACATGTCTGTATATAAACAATAAATCTCAGACAATCTGAAACATGTTCTAGAATTGTAACAAATGTGTCAAAATTAAGGCTTCAAAGGTAAACTGTACCTATTTTGTTACTATCAAGAAGCTACGTATAGATTAGTGAAGCTCGGAAATTCTCTGCATATACTACATACAAAATATATATAATGTAGTGGGTGTTAACATCTTAAATATATTGAGCATATTTCAGTTGGGTAGGGATAGAAAATGTGAACAATAAATTATAAATAACAGTTTATACCATATAATCATACAATCTTACTTGATTTCCGCACTATGCTTCCCCAGGCTCCTCCGTCTCCCTTTATTTCACAGCACTCGTCTCGTCCGTCCAGGTAAGTATAAACAGTTCGTAAAAGATACCAATGTATGTAGTGTTTCATATGCCTTTATTGAAATGTGAGTTCCATTTTTGCCATGCCTCTCTACATGCAATGCCCTTACCTAATTGCCATGCAAAGGTACATTCATATATTCCTGCCGTGGAAACCATTTCCGTGATTTCATTGATATGTGGTATGGTAGCCGTTTTCCAGTTTTTTGCAATGCAACATTTTGTTGTAATCGCTACATGACATAATGGGGTTCCAACGTCGTTGGGAAGGGTGTCTGCACCTATATTTAATAAGAACAACTCAGGTGTCCACAATCTGTCGCTGTGTGTAAGGATTTGGAGTATTGAGTTAAGATCCCTGTGAAGTTGTCCCAGTAGTGGACAGTCCCAAAAAATATGTTTGAGCGTACCAATTCCACCACAACTGCGCCAACAACTGTTTGGGCAGCTAGGGTAGATTAGGTGTAGCTTGGAAGGAGTAAAGTACCATCTAGAAATAATTTTATAATATTGTTCCCTGTGAGAGGAGCAATTAGTATCTAATTTCATCATTTGCATCGCTTTTGACCAGGATTTAGGGGAAATGTTCAAATTTAAATCAGTTTCCCACTTGGTTCTATATGAAAGAGTAGAAGGATGGGAGTCTACATTATAAAAATCATATAAAGGTTTTGTTGGTAGGTCGTTAATCTGTTGCAAGGACAGATCCAACAAGTTGTGTAATATTGTTGGGAAATCAGTTCGTTTAGTAGAAAATCAGCTGAAATGTGCTTTAAGATTATTATATATAGGTTTTTCTGTGTCTGGTATGTTGTATTTTCTAGATAGGTATTCAAAAGGTGCTATTGTGTCGCCTATCATAATGTCAGCTACATTTTCAATGTTGAATTTGGTCCATCTCTCTATGGTACCTTTCCTTAAGAACCATTGCAGGGAAGAAAATGGGATATTTTTTGATCTAATTTCAGTGTCTTGTGATATTAAGGATGCATCATGAGTCCAGGAGTGAAGAGTAGCTTGGACTATAGGGTTGGTTTTAATGTTAATATTTTTCATCCTACTCACATTTAAAATAACATCTCTCCAATCTGACACTCCATGAACATCTGATTCCAATTTGGCCCATTTTTTCCTATGTGTGTACGGTTTAAGCCATTCCGATGATTGATGTAGGAGGATAGATTTGTGATATGCTATAAGGTTTGGAACTGCTAAGCCTCCATGAGATTGTTTTTTTGATAAGAGAAATCTAGACAACCTGGGTTTAGAGTTGCCCCAAATGTACTTTCTCATTTGTAGTTGGAGTTTGTTCAAATACAGTTTCGGTATCTTAATTGGTATGTTTCTCAAAAGGTAATGAATTTTGGGGAGTAAGAACATTTTGTATAAGATTATCCTGCCAAACCAACCCCATGGTTGGGATTCTAAGTTCGATATCTCTTTACGGATTGTTTCCATCAAAGGCAAAAAATTAGCTTTAACAATAGTTGAGAGAGATTTGGTTATCTTTATGCCTAGATATGTAAGTTCTGAATCTGTCCATTGATACGGGTAAAGTTTTTTTAATGGTGCACATCTACCTACGGATATGTTTAAATTTAAAACGTGTGACTTGGAGTGGTTAACCTTATGTTGTGATACAAATCCATACTCATCTAGTTCCGCTTGTACTGCTATCAAAGTAGATTCTGGTTCGGTCAATAACAAGAGAATATCATCTGCGAATAGGCTTATCTTACTTTCTCCTCCTGGGTGTGACATGCCCTTAATTTGCTGGTTAAGTCTGATACGATTCGCTAACGGTTCAATAGCTAATACAAATAATAATGGTGAAAGTGGGCATCCTTGTCTAGTTCCGTTATTAATCTCAAATGGATCTGACATAAGGCCATTAACTTTAACTCTAGCCACCGGCTTGTTTGGAAGGGAATGATTGTTGGTGTGAACCTTGTGGGGTCATCGGTGACTCAAGGTGCTGAGTTAATAGGTGTGTATCAGGGTCTACTGTTTAAGGCAAAAACATTTGGAGAACGAAGCAGTTGCCATTGAAAGTCAGGGCTTGACGAGAGGGACCTGGAGAGCCCCTTTTAAAATTGTAGCCAAAATTCCCCCCATAAAACTAAGACCTCTCAATTTAGTGCAGACTTAAAAGAAAGTTTGAGGGAATCAGAATCTGATAACATATAGTGGGCACTGCAAGATCCAATCATCTGGGGGGCAAACTGTGACGCCGGATGATTATGAACTGTCCCATTCAAATGGGACACAAGAGTGCAATACTCTGCCTCGGCCCCTATGTGTGTATCCGTGTGCAGTGCAACCAATACAACCAATCGCAGGCTGAGGCGTGACACACAACGTTAAACTGCGCTGACATCTCAGCCTACGCACGTAGCGATTTGTGAGCTGTAAACCAAGGTCTCTCAGTTTAAGGATTCTGTCTCTCTCAGTTTGTGACAATGGGAAACAAATGGCGCAGGAGGCATCGCACAATCAAACTGTACGGACTGGATACGAATATTGGAGGTTTCATGTGGCTGAAAAAAATTCACTTCCAATCAAATTTTATACGATGGAAGCCCCTCCCACATGACACAGATTGGCTTTCGGAGCTTGAACATTTCATCATACATGGCACCTGCTACTTGATATTGCGATTTATAGTCGAGGAACGCATAGAGATCACCACAATCATCATTATCATCAATTGGCAATCATTAGGACAATGTTCCACAACCTGTCCGGCTGTTGCAAAACTACAACTCCCAGCATGCCCTGACAGCCGGAGGCTGTCAGGGCATGCTGGGAGTTGTAGTTTTGCAACAGCTGGGGACATACTGTTTGGAAAACACCAGCATTGCTGTTGGTCTCCCATCCACTGCCCAGACCAAGATGCCTGCTACTTAGCATGCTGGGAGTTGTAGTTTTGCCACAGGTTGGGGAACACAGCATTGATGACGTCATAACAGCACTATAAACAATGAACCATGTGTACACGCGACGGAAGCCATTACTTCATATGCGACATAAGATAAGAATGAAAAATCTATAAATTTATATGATAAAATACTATGCCTGAAAAACAATATACAAAAAATTTAATATATAGCTTAAGTTAGCTGGTTATAATTGTATATAAAAAAATACAGATATATATCTAAGCTATATTCAACCCTGTAGCACGTATATGCGCTGTATACGGTATAATACATCCATTATATACACACACCTGGATTATATACCTCTAGATTGCTGTAAATAAGGGCGTCTATGGTGATGATAATAGAGGAGCCCCATCCGTCATCATCCTTCCTCCAGATATCGGGGCGGATCAGTTCGGAGATAGTAATAATAATTTGTCACCTAGAATAGTAGCTTTTATATACCGGTGATGTCGTGGTCATGTGATCAATAAGGGGAGGAGTTAATCAGTCCAGGAATACAGCATAAGAGGTAAAAGGACCTTTGATGATGCCATGACCATGTGATCAGTCACATGTGTGGGAGGAGTTTAGAGTTGGTTTCCATGATGAATATATGATTTACGTATATTATACACACACAGCTCTGCACCGTATACTATATACACACACAACTCTGCATCATATACTTTATATACACACAGCTCTGCACCGTATACTTTATATATACACACAGCTCAGCACCGTATACTTTATATACACACACAGCTCTGCATCGTATACTTAATATACACACACAGCTCTGCACCGTATACTATATACACACACAGCTCTGCACCGTATACTTTATATACACACAGCTCTGCACCGTATGATTATACACACACAGCTCTGCACTGTACACTTTATATACACACAGCTCTGCACCGTATGATTATACACACACAGCTCTGCACCGTATACTATATACACACACAGCTCTGCACCGTATACTTTATATACACACAGCTCTGCACCGTATGATTATACACACACAGCTCTGCACTGTATACTATATATACACACAGCTCTGCACCGTATACTTTATATACACACAGCTCTGCACCGTATGATTATACACACACAGCTCTGCACTGTATACTTTATATACACACAGCTCTGCACCGTATACTTTATATACACACAGCTCTGCACCGTATGATTATACACACACAGCTCTGCACTGTATACTTTATATACACACAGCTCTGCACCGTATGATTATACACACACAGCTCTGCACTGTATACTTTATATACACACAGCTCTGCACCGTATGATTATATACACACAGCTCTGCACCGTATACTTTATATACACACAGCTCTGCAGTGTATACTTTATACACACACACACAGCTCTGCACCGTATACTTTATACACACACAGCTCTGCACCGTATGCTTTATACACATACAGCTCTGCACCGTATACTTTATAAAGTATACGGTGCAGAGCTGTATGTGTATAATGTATACGGTGCAGAGCTGTGTGTGTATAAAGGATACGGTGCAGAGCTGTGTGTATAAAGTATACGGTGCAGAGCTGTGTGTGTGTGTGTATGATCATACGGTGCAGAGCTGTGTGTGTGTATAAAGTATACGGTGCAGAGCTGTGTGTGTGTATAAAGTATACGGGGCAGAGCTGTGTGTGTGTATAAAGTATACGGGGCAGAGCTGTGTGTGTATAAAGTATACGGTGCAGAGCTGTGTGTGTATAAAGCATACAGTGCAGAGCTGTGTGTATATAAAGTATACGGTGCAGAGCTGTGTGTATATAAAGTATACGTGCAGAGCTGTGTGTGTATAATCATACGGTGCAGAGCTGTGTGTATATAAAGTATACGTGCAGAGCTGTGTGTGTATAATCATACGGTGCAGAGCTGTATGTATATATAAAGTATACGGTGCAGAGCTGTGTGTGTATAATCATACGGTGCAGAGCTTTATACACACACACAGCTCTGCACCAGATGATTATACACACACAGCTCTGCACAGTATACTTTATACACACAGCTCTGCACCGTATACTTTATATACACACAGCTCTGCACCGTATACTTTATATACACACAGCTCTGCACCGTATACTTTATACACATACAGCTCTGCACCGTATACTTTATAAAGTATACGGTGCAGAGCTGTGTGTGTATAAAGTATACGGTGCAGAGCTGTGTGTGTATAAAGTATACAGTGCAGAGCTGTGTGTGTATAAAGTATACGGTGCAGAGCTGTGTGTGTATAAAGTATACGGTGCAGAGCTGTGTGTGTATATACACACAGCTCTGCATTGTATGCTTTAAACACACACTTTCACATATGGGCAGGGAAGGAGTGCAGTACTGATATCACCCACTCCCTCGATCCCTGCTTACTTGCCTATCCGTCCTAAATAGCGGATCGACAACCACAGTGACAGTCCCTCCCTGAATATGTAATGGAAGTCACTGTCTACAAAATAAACTACAGACACAGGCCCAGATACAGTAAGGAAGCACACAGACTAACAGAAATAATTAACACACACACACACAATAAGTCAATGTCAATACCAAGAGTTGGCTAAGTACAAAAACGCTAATACCAGAGAAAAGTCGAGAAGTCAAGCCAAAAATCACAGATACCAGGAAAACAGGAATAAACAGGTAATCTTGCTAGCTACAGGAGGAAAACTCTTTTGCAGGCAAAGCCTGGATCCAGGGAGTACATAGTGAAAACTAAGGAGGTCAGCTTACCAACTCAGAGAGCTAGGTGTAGCCTGACAACAAAAAGAAACAAAAGAAACTAGCAGAACAGATTAACCCTATGGGTTCTGACACACACAGCTCACAAAGGAGTCCAACAATCCAAGGTCAATACCAGATGAAAACCAGGTTAGCTGCTTTCTTCCAGAAAAATCGCCCTCTTGTCCTCAGATTCTGAGTGGTATCACAGCTCAGTTTCACTGAAGTAAATGGAGCCGAGTTGTAATTCCACATGCAACCTTATGGCAGGGGGGCTCTGTTTTAGGAACAAAAGCAAAATGCCTCCAGAAAGCCTAAAAGTAATTGCAGAGAGTGTGGACTGTGCAGAAAGAAGCTGACAAGTTCTTCTCCAAAGTCCCTATGTAGCTCCTGCCTGAATAAAGTGATGGAAGAGGAGTCATATTGCGTAATATTCAGGAGTTGATAAGAGGTGAAATAAAAGACTAACTACTGTGGTAACTACTAGGAAAAGACTTCTCTAACTACTGTGAATGGGGATATACAAATAGCTTCTACCTCCCAGAAGATAGCAGAAAGCTGCCCCTTCACCATAGAGACCCGAAGATCAGAATGTACAGAGGAAGGAGAGGGACGGGAAAGATTGGACGGTTCTACCATAGAAGAAATGTCCGGTTACCACTGGTTTCATGTCAAAGAAGAAAGAAACGGTGCACTCACCAGTGCAGCTTTTATTGTAATCAACACAGGGTAAAACACATACTGTACAGACAGGGATGCAAGGCTGTGCCGGGCGGCTAAAATGTCAAAGGAGCGGGGGAAACAAGGAACACACCTGCAACAATTGTTTCACAGAATGTAATAAGGGGTACAGTGAGTATTTATACATTAACTGGCGTTTGACATATCTTTGGAACAGTGGGCTGTGCAAATGAAAAATTAAATTTTTCATTTTCACGGACCACTGTTCCAAAAATCTGTCAGACACCTGTGGGGCGTAAATGCTCACGTGAGGGGTGTATCCTGATATGAGGAAGGGAGGGATCCTCCCGAAACGCGTAATTTTGTCCGTTTTATTGTTTTTTTTTTATAATGTCCTGCTGAGGACTTTCCTATTACCTTTGGCATCCGCCTCATCTGTCTACAAGAGTCTGCAGCGCCATACCTGAGGGTTTTTTCCTGCTCTACTTCTAATATGAACTGAAGATAAAGAGTCCTTGTATAAATTGCCCATACATGCTCTGAAGACTTACATAGAAACTTTTTAACTGTATGACTACTGAAGAATAGGACTATGACATTATACACATGACTATGACATTATATATAACTTTAGACACAATTATTACGGATTGGTTTGCCGGAGGATTTTTGCCCATTGGCTTGGCTACTGGGGTCCCTTGGTATAACACACACACTCCCCAGAACACTAGATATATAGATTAGACTACACATTTCTAGACAACATTGAATACATATTACCTTTTGACTTTTTAGATGCGTGCATAACAGGTTAACAGTAATACCTTCTGGCCAGTAAAGTATCCTGGGCATGTAGACACAAGAGAATATTATACAATTAGACTTATGACCATTTATGAAAGACATGTGTGTGGACTGCTATATGGTCAATGCTACAGCCCTAGTGGAGGGACAGATATGTGTACTTGACTACAGATGTACTGAGTAACTATTCGTAGTACTAGACTTTACTTGATACCTTAATCTTGGTATGATACCTTAACTGTACATGGTACTGGCGTTGAGGTGGAAACGTCGTCTCTACTGAATAGATCCTATACCTCCTATAAAAATTGCCAGATACCAAGAAAACACTGTACACCTTGACTTTTATGTACAACAAGTTATAGACATTATATTGTATGACAACTTTAATACACATAACATAAGTACCAGTTAGTGCCAGGTGGCAAATAAAATACATTACTTTCAGCAAAATATACCATAGTGTCCATTGTACTGCTCGACAGTCCAGATACATTATAGAGTTCACTTGAGAGGATTTCGTCTAAAAGCAGGGAACAGCACTTATGAGATTGGTTATCACTTTAACCGTTTTAACATGTTCGTCAGGCTCTGTACTTAAACGTTGCTTGTAACCTGTAACAATAAGAGTGTTCTCGCACACAAAAGTTAGTCTGGCGACCATTTTGATAGAGTTAATGGACATGCACAAGATGCTACTCAAATTGGCATTTTTCCATCCCAGCCTCACCAGCCGGTTTATTTTCTAGGTTTGGACATAAACCTAGGACCACGAGACTGGGCCCCTTCCATGGGGTTAACGTGAGTGTTCCAAGAGACTTGGGACAAACGGGACTCGGTGATGGTCGGGTTCACAGTGACCACCACTTGTACCGCAGCAGCTTGCGCCACTGGGGGACGAACTGTCTGTGTCTGTTGGGCCGGCCAAACCTCCGCAACAGCTGGAGTAGGCCGAGGCACTTGCATTGGTGCCCACTGATTAGGCCAAACCTCTTCGACCATAGGAGTTGGCCTGGGCACATCCTCGGATGACTTGGGCATATACTTTGTGTAACGGGTCCCGCTGCATCCCCGGAGTGCTCGCGGCGTCTCTCTGCTTGCAGCGCTCCGGTCGGCGCCGCTGACCGTGAGCGCTGCTCCACTCTCACTAGAGGGGACGCGATCCGCGGACGTGCCTGCTCACGGATTGCGTCCCTCCCGGCGCGCGCGCGCGCCAGCTCTATGAAATTTAAAGGGCCAGTGCACCACTAATTGGTGCCTGGCCCAATCAGTACAAAACACATCAAAACCCACTTCCCCTTCCTGTCCTTGCCGGATCTTGTTGCCCTAGTGCCCTGAGAAAGCGTTTTGTGTATCCCTAGCCTGTGTATCCAGACCCTTTGCCGTTGCCCCTTACTACGAACCTTTGCTGCCTGCCGACTTTGCCTTCACCTTGTCCTTGTGTACTACGCCTATCTCAGCTGTTAGTGAGGTTGAGTCGCTATCAGGGGATACGACCTGGGAGTTACCGCCGCAGCAAGTCCATCCCGCCTTGCAGCGGGCTCTGGTGAAAACCAGTAACTTCTTAGAACCGGTCCCCTGGTACGGCCCACGTCATTGCCTCACTAAAACAGAGGATCCACTACCCGCATACCAGTCCGGTTCCTGACACTTTGGAGCCGTAGCAGGTGCCTCGGGCAGATAGACATCCTCCTCTCAGACGGGGTCTCTGACTTGTGATGATAGTAATTTAAAGGGATTTGCATCCCAGTCGTCCAATGGGAAGTAGGCAAATGGGATTTGGGTAGGATTCCTCAGACGGGTCACTGCAGCCGCCCACTCTCCTCATGCTCTGCTCAGGCATGTACTGCACGATCTCCTTGCTCTCAAGAGAATGCATAGCCAGGGGGAGATAGTCTCTCTGTACTGCCCTCCAGTTCACTAAGATGGTTCCCCCGAGTCGGCAGTCCAAAAGGGTTCCAAACCCCTTGACCTTGTCAAATTTTATCACAGTTGTGTGGCGGCGCTCCAGGGGTGGCTCACCCTCTCGGGGTTGCTCTTATTTTCAGATGTACAGGGCCTACAATTTTTTTGTGTCTTGATGCTGCTCCTGTCGCACCTCAAACGGCAGCTGCTTTAGTCCATACCTCTCCATCCTCTGAGCCCTCAGTTCCTTCACAATTGCGGCCACTTCAGCATCTCTCTTGGCCCTTTCAGAGTAGGCCAGAGGAACTGGGGGATGGGACTTCCCTGGCAGGGGAAGAAGGTGCTCCCTCATGTAACAGATTAAGTAGGGCTCATCGCCGAACAACCACCTGGGTAAGGGTGGTGAGTGCTGACATGCAGTAGACTCAACAGACTTTGGTGTCTGGGAGGTTTGCTTTGGGCTAGGGGTGGAAGGAGGGGTAGAAAACGTGGCCTCAGTCGGGGTACTCACTTCCGATTCCTCCATCTGGATTTCGGCTCAGGACCCCCAGGTCTGGTGATGAGGGGACAGCCTCACCGGTTAAGATGCATCTGATGCTTCTGGTGACTTGGAAGTTCCCCCTTCTGGGGATGCTGGCCAGTTGTCGTCCTCCGGTAACAGGATCAGGTGGCAGACCTCATCGGCCCCGATGGACAACCGCTGCAACCGGTCAGCAAGGTCTTGAAATAATTGCGCTGCGGCCGCGGTAACTTGCCGGGCCTCTGGCGCCATCTTCGTACTCTCCATACATGCACTTGCCTACTCCGCCATCTTACTGCTCTCTGAGACTTCCGGCATACTGAGGAGTACTGACTGCGTGGTCTCTTTTATAACAGGCTCCAATAAAATGGCTGCCGGCCAGAAGGACGTCATCAGTGCAGTGCTGAGTTCTGGTCCCCCAGCAACAAGACGCAGATCTTCATAGTTCCACGTCACATTGGACAAAGCGAGATGATTTCCATGCCCAGGGGTGGGACGTTGACCAGCACGGTACATTTTCGTTTGCTTCTCCGGTGCCATCTAACCCCTTTCAGGTACTGGCACAGTAGGTTTCAGTTCTAATTTTGCAAATTGTGGTTATAACTTTTACGGACTTCGAAACAGCAGGCAGCAAAGTTATCTTCAGCAGCCCCTCTATTTCACAAGCGCCACAGTGAAAACACATTACAATGACAACAGCCCGTACACTTTTTTTGGCATGCGATTTTTACAGACAGTGTCGGACACAGTTCAGACTAGGGGGAAGGACTTGTGGCTTGTGGAAACTGGCGCACACTCGTATCTTGTTTGTGATGCCAAAAAGTTGTGGGGTCGGGGTGTGAGGTGCAGGGTAGATATTATAACCCAAGGGGCAGATATTTTTAACCCTTTCTTGTCGTGACGCCAGGGCGTGGTTTGGCCTTAACCACCCGAAGGTAATACCGCTGGTCCTGGGCTAGGCACAGGGGCAATGAAGACACCGATGCCAAGTTACGGACAAATGGTAGCTTTACTGAGGGTAGACAGATGACACAGTCAATGCAATACAGCAAATATCCCAAGGAGGTGACCAGTGACAAACAAATGTGTGTGTTTTTTTTTTTGTTTTTTTTATACAAACAAAGAGCTCACTCTCTCCATGGTCAGACCTGTTATATGTTAGCATTCCGGTTATATAACAGGTGTGTATTTTCCAAAATGGGGTCACACTTAGGTATTTATTTTTTTGCGTTTATGTCAGAACCGCTGTAAAATCAGCCACCCCTGTGCAAATCACCAGTTTAGACCTCAAATGTACATAGTGCGCTCTCACTCCTGAGCCTTGTTGTGCGCCTGCAGAGCATTTTATGTCCACATATGGCATATTTCTGTATATTGCATATTAGTAATTGCGTTACTAATTTGGGGGTCTTCTTTTTTTCCTTTTACCTCTTGTGAAAATGAAAAGTATGGGGCAACACCAGCCTGATAGTGTACACTAAAAAAAATATACACTAACAGGCTGGTGTAGACCCCAACTTTTCCTTTTCATAAGGGGTAAAAGGAGTAAAAGCCTCCGATTCTTGAAATACGACAGGGCTCCGGAGTGAGAGAGCACTGACAGACCGTGCATGCTGGGAGTTGGAGTTGCCGGCTATAGGTAGGGGACCTCCGCCTCCGCTCCCAACACAGTTCCCCCACTCTACCCAGACTACCGTGGGTGGGCATAGTGGGGGAACCGAACTTTACCCCCCCCCCCCCCCCCCGCCCTCAATCTGCTATTGGTCGGTCCCTTCTGACCAACCAATAGCAGGGATAGGAGGGGTGGCACTCCTGCCACCTCACTCCTATCCCTTCAGGGGGATCAGGGCTATCTGAATTGACTGGCGTCTCAGGACCCCCCCAGACATTGGCACGGGATGCCTGCTGAGTGACCGGAATTCCCACAGGCGTACAGGTACGCCCTGGGTACTTATGGATCGGGGATGCAGGGCGTCCCCAAGAGTTTAACCCCTTCCAGCTATAGGACGTATGCATACGTACAAGCACCCGACACATTCACGCGCTGGCCGCAATCGTGCCAGTCCCGGCAGCATTAACCCCATAGATGCTGTGATCCCCCTGTTCACCAATGGCAGCGCTGTGATACGATCTTGGGTCGCTGTTGGTTGCTATGGCAGCAGGAGATCAGATGATGACCTCCTGCCTGCCTGCTACGGAAGCCTGTTAGATCCAGCCACAGGCTGGACCGCACAGGCTGTACAATGTGCATCTGATCGGGTCATACTGTGCTGCAGTACAAATGTATTGCAGCATAGTATAACCCGTAAAAAGTGTAAAAAAAATAAATAGAAAGTTCTTCAATAAAAGTGTGAAGTGTAAAATAAAATTTAAAAAAATGCCCCTTTCCCAATAAAAGCCCTGTATTATCACCAAAAAAGATCAAAAACACAAATCATATACATAATAGGTATTGCCATGTCTGTAATGATGTGTACTATAAAACTATAATGTATAATATCCCGCACGGTGACAAAAAAAAAACAACACAAAAGTGCAAAATTTTGGTACAAATAGCGGAAAAAAAAAAGATCAAAAGGTAGCATGTATGTCAGAAATGATACAGCTCATCCCGCAAAAAATAAGCCCTTACTAATGGCGTCGGACAAAAAATAAAAAAGTTACGGCTGTTGGAAAATGAATGGCAGAAAAATAATTTTACTCAGAAAAGAAAAAAGTACATAGAAAGTGATATAAAATGGGTATCGCCATAATCGTACTGACACACAGAATAAATATAACATCACTTTAACTGCACAGTGTACACCATAAAAAAAAAAAAGATTTAAAAAAGACAGAATTTTTCCAGTTTTTCACAAAAAATGCACCACTTATATACAGTAAAGTACAATATGTCACGAAAAAACAATCTCAGTATCGCTCCGCTTAGAAAAAGCGTTCTAAAGTTATTACCATTTCAAGAGATACATTTGTGACGTCCCGCCATGCCGCCTCCATTCATGATTCTGGGAGGGAGCGTATCGGCCGACATGCCCCTTCCTCGGACATGAATGGAGGGGGCATGGCGTCACAAGGGGGCGTAGCCATGATATCACGGCCACTGCCACAGGAACCCAGGGTTTGTTTAGAACGCCGGGTGCTGCGGTGGAACCCCGCTATCAGACATTTATCCCCTATCCTTTGCATAGGGGATAAGATGTCTATGGGGTGGAGTACCCCTTTAAAAAGAACCTGAAAACCTATATCTTCAGGAAACCCTAAAACCTTCAATAAGCCACTGCTTCCCCAATTTCTCCCTGATGACCAGTTGTCTCCTCCACTGACTATTTCCCTCCCCTTACCCCTGTAGATTGTAAGCCCCCACTGGCAGGGCCCTCTCTCCCTTTATATAAAAGTCTGTAATTTACTGTTCCATGATCATTGTACTTGCATCTTTTATTTTACCTCTTGTAATATGGACAGCGCTCTGGAACCAATTGCGCTATGAAAAAAAAAAGTATAACTATGGAGGCCAATGCGCTCTACAGGCAGTTCTTTCCTCCTCATGGCTTGGTTTTTGCTCTGATATCAATTGTCAGCTGTGAGACCTTATATAGACAGGGCTGTGTCTGAGCTCTACAGGCAGTTCTTTCTCCTCACAGCTTGTTGCTTGCTCTAATATACACTGTCAGCTGTGAGACCTTGTATAGACAGGGCTGTGTCTGAGCTCTACATGCAGTTCTTTCCTCCTCATGGCCTGGTGTTTGCTCTAATATACACTGTCAGCTGTGAGACCTTGTATAGACAGGGCTGTGTCTGAGCTCTACAGGAAGTTCTTTTCACCTCACGGCTTGGTGTTTGCTCTGATATCCATTGTCAGCTGTGAGATCTCATATAGACAGGGCTGTGTCTGAGCTCTACAGGCAGTTCTTTCCACCTCATGGCTTGGTGTTTGTGATATATAGACAGGGCTGTGTCTTGTCCAATCAGATGAATTTACCCCAGGTGACTCCGATCAAGGTGGAGAAACATCTCAGAGATGATCAGGAGAAATGGGAGGAGCCAGAGCTAAATATCATGTATCATGTGTCATAGTGAAGGGTCTGAATACTTATGTCCATATGAAATTTTTCCATTTTAATATATTTGGCAAAGTTTTTAAAGTTCCACTTTCAAAATTCTCATTATAATGTACTGAGAGCAGAATGATGGGAATTTTTTTTATTTAAGAAACATAACAAAATGTGAAAAAAAGTGAAAGGGTCTGAAAACTTTCCAAATGTCTTTTATTAGTAGGCATTATCTAGGAGAGGTTTGCTATGGGGATTTGCTCCTGTTCTGGACAGTTGCTGACTGGTGCCAACAGAGAGCACTGTGGTAAGACTGGAAAGAACTACACAACTTCCTGTGGAGCATACAGCAATTGATAAGTACGGGAAGGATTAAGATTTTTGTCTAGAAGTAATTTACAAATCTGTATAACGTTCTGCCACCCAGTTGATTTATAAACATTTATTTTCCTCCGGAGTACCCCTGTAAAGGGGTACTCCGCTGCTTAGCGTTTGGAACAAACTGTTCTGAACGCTGGAGCCGGTGCCGGGAGCTCGTGACGTCATAGCCCCGCCCCTCATGCCATCACGCCCCGCCCCCTCAATGCAAGTCTATGGGAGGGGGCGTGACGACTGTCACGCCCCCTCCCATAGACTTGCATCGAGGGGGTGGGGCGTGATGTCATAAGGGGCGGGGCTATGACGTCACGAGCTCCCGGCACCGGCTCCAACGTTCAGAACAGTTTGTTCCAAACGCTCAGCAGCGGAGTACCCCTTTAAGGATGTTCTAGTGTACGACCTCATAAAATCTAGTAGTCTATCCTGTGGATTCCGAAAATGAGATCCCATTATTTGTTGAGTTTAGTCTTCATGAGTTATGAGGGAAATGCAGAAAATATTCATTGTTTCTTTATCTAGCTGTTGGATATAAAAAGTGAATGCAAAGTGCATCCTGTATGAATGTGATGTAGGTGTCCACATAAGGGCGCGTTCACACCGAGTAATTCCGCTACAAATTAATGCTCATCTCCTCTGCCCATTGACTTTAATGTTTTTTCCGCTGTCCTGTTCACACATCGGAAATTCTGCTAGCTGAATTCCTTTCCGCTTGAAGAAAGAACATGTTCATTCTTCAAGCGGAATCCGCTAATAGAAGTCAATGGTAAAAAAAAATTCCGCCCGACATCATTGTTGTGCGGAAATGGCTGAAAAACACTTCACTTCTATCTCCCCCATTTCCGCGCGAATAGAAAATTCTTTTTTCCGCACATAAATTTTTCGACGTGAATTCCTCTTGATTTGCTCAGTGTGAATGCACCCTAAAGAGGAGACTGATAGGTCAACCAAGAGTCTTATTAGGGTACTGTCACGATCACACCCTATTGGTCCAGCCAAGACATTAGAGAGAGTGTGATGGTGCAAGGGTTAAAGCCGCCAGACCTCTGGGTATCCACTACTAGTCCCAGCAAGTCACCAAATTAACCCTTAGATAAACATGTTTCACCTGAGCTGCCTTCAGAAAGGTGAGCTCATATATTTAGAGATCAAAGACCAGAGCTGATTAATTAAACATTTAATCTGATAAAAGGTATTACAGTGCTATATATGTAAAAATAAACAAATGACATACAGTTATAAGAATATATATATGAGTTTAGCAAGACAAGTTCAGAAAGCAAAAATGAAGTTCTTACAGCACAATTGTTACGCCGAGCGCTCCGGGTCCCCGCTCCTCCCCGGAGCGCTCGCAACATCCTCGCTACTGCAGCGCCCCGGTCAGATCCACTGACCGGGTGCGCTGCGATATTGCCTCCAGCCGGGATGCGATTCGCGATGCGGGTGGCGCCCGCTCGCGTTGCGCACCCCGGCTCCCGTACCTGACTCGCTCTCCGTCGGTCCTGTCCCGGCGCGCGCGGCCCCGCTCCCTAGGGCGCACGCGCGCCGGGTCTCTGCGATTTAAAGGGCCACTGCGCCACTGATTGGCGCAGTTGTTCTAATTAGTGTGTTCACCTGTGCACTCCCTATGTATACCTCACTTCCCCTGCACTCCCTCGCCGGATCTTGTTGCCATCGTGCCAGTGAAAGCGTTTCCTTGTGTGTTCCTAGCCTGTGTTCCAGACCTCCTGCCGTTGCCCCTGACTACGATCCTTGCTGCCTGCCCCGACCTTCTGCTACGTCCGACCTTGCTCTTGTCTACTCCCTTGTACCGCGCCTATCTTCAGCAGTCAGAGAGGTTGAGCCGTTGCTAGTGGATACGACCTGGTTACTACCGCCGCTGCAAGACCATCCCGCTTTGCGGCGGGCTCTGGTGAATACCAGTAGTAACTTAGAACCGGTCCACTAGCACGGTCCACGCCAATCCCTCTCTGGCACAGAGGATCCACCTCCTGCCAGCCGAATCGTGACAACAATGATTGTCAGGATGCGGATACTGTGAGGATACTGGTGGTGGATCCTCTGTGTCAGTGGGGTGATGACGTGGGCCGTACCAGGGGAACAGAGTCTAAGGGGTTACTGGTATTCACCAGAGCCCGCCGCAAAGCGGGAAGGACTTGCTGCGGCAGGTAACCCACAGGTCGTTCCACCTGATAGCGACTCAACCCCGACTGACTGCTGAGATAGGCGCGGTACAAGGGATTAGGCAAGAGCAAGGTCGGACGTAGCAGAAGGTCAGGGCAGGCAGCAAGGATCGTAGTCAGGGGCACCGGCAGGAGGTCTGGAACACTGGCTTGGGACATACAAGGAACGCTTTCACTGGCACAAGGGCAACAAGATCCGGCAATACAGGGAAGGGGAAGTGAGGTAATATAGACCAGTGCATAGGTGAAATTACTAATTTGGGCCAGGCGCCAATCAGCTGCGCACTGGCCCTTTAAATTGCAGAGAGCCGGCACGCGCGCGCGCCCTAGGGTGCGGGGCCACGCGCACCGGGACTGGACAGACGGAGGACAGGTCTGGTAAGCAGGCTGGGATGCGAACCGCGAGCGGGCGCGTCCCGCATCGCGGATCGCATCCCTGCTAGAGACACTATTGCAGCGCTCCCGGTCAGCGGGTCTGACTGGGGCGCTGCGAGCAGGTAAACGCTGCGAGCGCTCCGGGAAGTAGCGGGGACCCGGAGCACTCGGCGTAACAATGATATTAGCAGTCCATGAGAGAGAGTGAGGTTCCAGCTGTTCTTAGGATGGTCTTGTCAGCTTGTTCCACAGCATTGAACTCACCGAGTCTAGCATTGTTAATTATATACAGTAACCCCCCCGACCTGCTTTTATATGTCGGGGCCATCGCATTAACTGCTATACTTAAACTGCTATCCGACAGCAGCTTAAGCATTTTGCGCTGTCGGATAGCAGTTTAAGTATCCCTGGACAGGTTCACTTACCTATTCCCGCTGCTCCGGGTCCACTTCGCGATCCTCCGGTGTCTTGCGCATCTTCTCCAGGGTCCGGGCCTCGCTTTCCGGCGTCGTTATTACGTCACTAATCACGCCGCGCCGGCGCAGCAGCGTAATAACGTCACCAGAAAGCGAGGCCCGGACCCTGCAGAAGATGCGGAAGAAGCCGGAGGATCGCGAAGAAGACACCGGAGCAGCGGGACAGCATCGGGAGCCCCTGGGACAGCATCGGGAGCGGTGAGGACCTGGTCCGGAGCGGAGGGGACAGGTGAGTACAGCTTCCTATACTTTACATTGCACGGATCCCTCAACATACGATGGATTCGACAAACGATGGGTCGTTTGGAACGAATTACCATCGTATGTTGAGGGACCACTGTATCTGCCTTTTTTGGAGGGAGACTCCATTCCCCCCTCCCCTCTGATCCCACCAGGGGGGCATCTCTCTTCCTGGTCCTCTTATCTGGTTGATTATATGATGGGACCAGGGTGCATGACTTCAAAAAAGATGTAAAACACACAGCCAGACCCCCCCCCCCCCCCCCAACAAAATGCAATACACAAAAGGACACACCGTCTGAATGACCCCTCACCCCCCAGGTCTTAGTTTATACATAGATGCAATTATAAAACACATGTATGTTTCCATAATCAGGCCTTGGGCCTGACAGGTACTAAGAATGTGATTTGGAGAACTCCAGTGAAATAAAACTCATCCCCATCCAATTAATTGGTTTGATTGTTTTGGTTTGATGTTTTTTTTTCTGAGCCCCAAATAGTCACGTTGTGGTGACTGACCTCACTGAGGTAAAAGGTCGTCTCATCGCTGAACGCCAACCTGTCTCTGAATTTATCCTCTTCCAATCGGCCGTGCAAGTCAATGCAAAAGTCACAGCATTTTTGTTTGTCATCCAGTCCAGTTTCGTCCCTTGAAGATGAGGTCATCTACGCCAAAGGTGAGCTATTATTGTTTGCTATGGGCCTGTGCTGTAACCGGTTGCTATGGGCCTGTGCTGTGACCGGTTGCTATGGCCTGTGCTGTGACCGGTTGCTATGGCCTGTGCTGTGACCGGTTGCTATGGCCTGTGCTGTGACTGGTTGCTATGGCCTGTGCTGTGACTGGTTGCTATGGCCTGTGCTGTGACTGGTTGCTATGGCCTGTGCTGTGACTGGTTACAGTGGGCAACCTAGCCAGTTTTGCTTTGATTTTCAGTCACCGACCATTTACCACTAATATTACATTAACTAGAGGATGTCACTTTTGCACCATCTCTTTGTAGTCCATGGAGTATATTCCGGTCTTCTTAGGCCCTGTACACATCACTTTAAGAGCCTCCGTGGCACAGATAAGATTTTTAAAGCTCAAATCGACAGCAGTTGCATCTGTGCACGGAGAATAAAGGAATCCGGACACACCAAATTCTTTGCTGAAAGTGTTTTTTTTTATTCACGCATAAATTGCATATATGAACGCAGCACGCGTTCCGGCCATTACAGCCTTTATCAACTTCATAGCAATAGTACATACTAAAGCGCTATTTATGCGCCAGGCACTTCCAAAACACGTCATCTGCATTCTCAGACCACCTCCCCGTGTGACGTAACATTCCCAAAGGAGAGAAAAAACATGTAACACATTTTTATGAATGAGTAAAAGACCGTAGTATCAGGGGTTGGTGCTTCAAGCCGGCTGTTGTAGGTATAGGGAGAAGGAGAGACAAATGAATTGTCACGATGCCGGCTGGCAGGAGGTGGATCCTCTGTGCCAGAGAGGGATTGGCGAGGACCGTGCTAGTGGACCGGTTCTAAGTCACTACTGGTTTTCACCAGAGCCCGCCGCAAAGCGGGATGGTCTTGCTGCGGCGGTAGTGACCAGGTTGTATCCACTAGCAACGGCTCAACCTCTCTGACTGCTGAAGATAGGCGCGGTACAAGGGAGTAGACAGAAGCAAGGTCGGACGTAGCAGAAGGTCGGGGGCAGGCGGCAAGGTTCGTAGTCAGGGTGGATAGCAGAAGTTCTGGTACACAGGCTTAGGACACACAAAACGCTTTCACTGGCACAAGGCAACAAGATCCGGCAAGGGAGTGCAAGGGAGGAGATCAGATATAGCCAGGGAGCAGGTGGAAGCCAATTAAGCTAATTGGGCCAGGCACCAATCATTGGTGCACTGGCCCTTTAAGTCTCAGGGAGCTGGCGCGCGCGCGCCCTAGAGAGCGGAGCCGCGCGTGCCAGCACATGACAGCAGGGGACGGGAACGGGTAAGTGACCTGGGATGCGATTCGCGAGCGGGCGCGTCCCGCTGTGCGAATCGCATCCCCGACGGCCATGACAGTGCAGCGCTCCCGGTCAGCGGGACCGACCGGGGCGCTGCGGAGAGAGAGACGCCGTACGCGCTCCGGGGAGGAGCGGGGACCCGGAGCGCTAGGCGTAACATGAATACATGTACAGCATATTGTTCAATATAGTAAACTGGATAGTTCATAATCGCGGTTTAGGCTACGAGGTTCCAATGTATCCAGTTTATGGCTACAATATGCTTCTTTGCGGGCTAATCGTTTTTTAATATCCCCGCCCCTCCGTGGTGGAATAACTTTGTCAATCACTTGGTATTGCAACTGAGCAATATTGTGGTTTTTAGCATGAAAGTGGTTAGGGATCGTCAGCAATACAGCAATAAGTTTCTACAGCGAATACTGGATTTATGCCTGTTAATGCGGTCCCCCAC
This sequence comes from Hyla sarda, assembly GCF_029499605.1. Taxonomy (NCBI): domain Eukaryota; kingdom Metazoa; phylum Chordata; class Amphibia; order Anura; family Hylidae; genus Hyla; species Hyla sarda. Next base: position 438,098,958 of record NC_079191.1, on the reverse strand, counting down.
ACGCTGGGTAGTCTCCCCAATGTATAGGAGACCGCACAGGCATTTAATTAGACGGACAACATTTCTTGACTGACATGTAAAAAAAAAAAGTTTATCGGGAAGGATTTACCGGAGTGTGGGTGAGCCTTTTTTCTGGGTGCTTAAAAAGGACTGGCGAGATTTCTTCATACTGCCAACGTCTGCTCTAATCAATTTGTCTTTGATGTTAGGGGCTCTTTTGGTGCAAATCAGCAGAGCGTTGGTAAATTCCTCAACCTCTGGATAGGATCTACCAAGGATGCGCCAATGTTCTTTGATAATTTTATCGATCTTATGGCTTAACGGATGAAAAGTTCTGACAAAGGGGATGAGTTTTTTCGTTTGTTTAGATCTGGCTTCTTCCTCTTCCCAAATGCGGGGGTTCACATTCAGAATTTTCTCCGGGTAGCCCAGTTGTCTTAAATTTTCATTCAATTCCTGTATGTGTTCTCTTGTATTGGGATCCTTAACTATCCTCATGACACGTTGTTTCTGGGATAGCGGAATAGATTTTTTGATTGCTGGGGCGTGGGCGGACTGAGGGCTAGACTAAGCTTTTGTGTAAGGTATTATGTTGTTACTTGTATGTAACTGTATTGTTAAACCTAAAGGGGATACAGACAACTCTATGATCCACAGCTGCCTGGCCAATGGGCTTAAGTTTAGAATTCCCTGATAAGGGGGTGGCATTTCCTGTGTAGTTCAGTTCAGGGGTCAGCAGTTCTGGAGAGTTCAGGGGTCTGCACAGTTCAGAGGTGGAGTTCAGAAGGGTTCAGAGTTCAAGTGTGGAGAGAAGCTGAGTGGAGTGGAGTGCAGGAGAGAAGTTGAGTTCAGAGTGAAGAATCATCAACTCATTTCAGTCAGAGTACAGAGTGGAGAAATATCAAGCCTTTACTTCAGCCTTGACCAGAGGATTCCTAAAGGACAATTCATTATCTTCCGGCGAAAAGCCACAAATCTACCGACACTTCAGTAAGTGACTTTAATCTCAAGCCTAATATAGCGCAGAGCTAAAACTCCTAGTCCGGCCGTAAGAGCCAAGCATATATGCAATATCAAGTCCAGGCACTGCAAGCTGTGTGGTCCTCTAGAGACTGCCTGTTAACCCTTTGGGAGACTTTGGTTGAGCGCTGTGAAGATTGTACCACCTATCTTCAAGTTAGTAAAGCCTCCGTTAAACTGCAACCTAGTGTGGAGTCAATTCTTTGCTAGCCTGTGGGGAGACGGAGTTCCCCGGACCTGTAGTTCCCCGGGAGATACCAAGACTACAGTGGCGTCACGTGACATTAAGGGTTAATACCATCAGACCCTGGGTTAATACCCCCAAGAACCAAGTAGCTAACCCCATAATCACTATGGAGCCTCCTTTATCGTCTGGTTTTATTGTGATATTTCTGTCGGCAGAAAGTGAATCGAGTGCTCGTCTCTCCAATGTAGACACATTATTATAAACTGGAAATTTCCCCCGTTGTCTCTCTTTAATAAGTTTATCCACATCAGTTTTAACTAATTGCACAAAAGTCTCAACAGGACAGTCTGATTTTGGTGGATTATATCTACCGCGAAGGCACAGATTTAAACCCTCCAAAGTTATTATATTCCCTGAGGAAATCAGATGAGTAGATGTTGCAGTCTCAGGTTGGGATTTCTCTCCCATAAAGTGTGTTTTTAATCTAATCCGACGGAATAATCTTTCCAAGTCTACATCGATTTGGAAAGTGCCCAGTTTTTGCACTGGACTGAATGAGAGGCCTTTCTGGAAAACTGCAATTTCTACCGGTGACAAACATCTAGATGAAATATTGGTAACTAAAAGAGTCAGTCTTACCTGGGACCTGGTTATCACTAGGCCTCCCATTTCGCCGATGATGATGGCCCTTTCGTCTTCTCCTCGGCATCCTCTTCTCCGCTGTAAAAAAAAGGACATCTGTTGCGGCAGGTATTGGCCTGATCGCTTGAGCTGGAAGATGAATATCCTCCTCAATTGTAGGAGACATTTCCTCGCCAAGAAAAAGCGATAGAGTCCCGCCATCTATAGATCCGATTTGTCAAATAATCCTCTATCACTCAGGAAATTTTTTTCTCTTTCTCCCAGTTCTTTGCAGAGATTCTTAATTTGCTTATCCAGATCACTCTTAAGCGTGGCAAAATCTATCTTCAAGGAATCCCGTAGTTGTAGAGTTATAGCATCCACTTCTTTTTTAGTCTCGACAATTGCTTTCTGTAAACGTTCCATGGTTAGAACAATGATGTCCAGTGAGCATTTATTCAGGATACGTTCGAAGTCTTTACAATAATCTACATCTTCAGAAAACAGGGTTGGTCGCAAATTGACCCGTAATCCTCACGGAATCTGTTCCAGACGATGGTACTCAGAGAGTGCAGTATTATGGAGTTCATAGGACAATAGCCGACGTGATTCTCTTTCCAAAGCTCTTCTGTGCAGCTTGTTGGCAGGAGTTTGCAAAAACTCAGCCGATGCGGTCGTCCGAGAAATTATCCTTGATGCTTCATCCTCGCTGTATGATAGTATTGAAGACATCTGTGCTTTCCATGTGCACGATCCTTAGGGAGTAGCAATCCACAAAAATAGTTAGAACGGCACTGTAGATTTGAATGGGCGCCCGGGACAGGGTAAATCCAATGAAAGTAAAAGAATCCTGGCACAACAAATTCTTTGCTGAAAGTGTTTCTTTTATTTACCCATATATGGCATATATGAATGTAGCATGCGTTCCGGCCATTACAGCCTTTATCAACTGCATAGCAATAGTACAAACTAAAGCGCTATTTATGCGCCAGGCACTTCCAAAACACGTCATCTGCATTCCCAGACCACCTCCCCGTGTGACGTAACATTCCCAAAGGAGAGAAAAAACATGCAACACATTTTTATGAATGGGTAAAAGACCGTAGTATCAGGGGTGGTGCTTCAAGCCGGCTGTTGTAGCTATAGGGAGAAAGAGAGACAAACTAATACATGTACGGCATATTGTTCAATATAGTAAACTAGATAGTTCATAATCGCGGTTTAGGCCACGAGGTTCCAATGTATCCAGTTTATGGATCCAATATGCTTCTTTTTGGGCTAATAGTTTCTTAATAACCCGCCCCTCCGTGGTGGAATAACTTTGTCAATCACTTGGTATTGCAACTGAACGATATTGTGCGACGGGTGCAGTCACTACTAAGGTCCACAAGGACCCAATCATAGTCAGTGAGGGACTATGTTCAAGTCATTTTTCGAATTCCTCTGACATTGGATTTGGACTAAAAATTGTGGTCAACCAAGACCGTATCTCCAGAAGGATATAGATACATTGGAGAGTGTTCAGAGAAGATACTAAACTGGTCCATGGACTGAGGATAAAACCAGGAAAGGTTCCAGGATCTTCTCATGTATTGAAGAATCTTAAGTCTTATATAGAAGGGAAGATAATAAGGGTCCCTCTAGTACCCTAACAGATGATGCACACCCTTGGTGTAAAGTTAAATTATATCCACAAAGAAAGTACACCAATTAGGTAAATTAATAAAACATAACTTAAATCAATAAAAATAAATCAAATATAAGGTTATTGTAATAACACCATCAGTGTGGGGGAATGGGGAAAAGGGTACAGGTGAATACCTAATCTTGACTGCCTACAATGGGCCCTTCCTAATATAGTGTGGATAGGGTAAGGGAATTAAAGGAAGATGGTGGCAGAACTCCAACGCGTTTCATCCTGTAATGTGCAGGACTCATCAGGGAGTAGACATAAATTGGTAATGCTATCAATATTCAAGATCTAATAGCAATAAACAGTAACATAGAATAGAGAGCGAGTTAGGTCAGTCAGGCACTGTCATATGCAGTCAGTAATACGGTCAGGTGGGTGAATAGTGACAGGAAAGATGTAACGTAACATAACATTACACAATAGGCACTGTTACACCAATACAAGATCAGAATTATTAAATAATATAGATTGATATAGAATAAAATCCCAGGGGATCCAAATTCGAACCAAGATGTACAATATCCCTGAAAAATGATACAAATATTCAGTATATGATCCATAATGTAGATATAAATGTAAAACAGATAATAATAGAGCTTACCTAACAGATAAGTACTGGATGATTGTTGTAATAGTGATAAAAGGTGTAACAGTGCAATGAGAACGGTCTCTAAAGGTAGAATAGAGAAATAATAAGGGTCAATACAAGATCAAATGAATATGTGTTTGACCCAAAGGTAAGTGTCTTACCTATAGTCACTAAATTCCGGACCTGGTTGTACCGAATGGTTAGGTACAGATATAAACCCAAATCCAAAATGACTGAGAAAAGAAAACAATAAGGAAGGAAATCCATAAGTAACGGAAACGGAAAAAAATCAAGAGAATAAGCCCCCCATATTAAGTAATAGAATTACCTGCTAGTGGCTGAAGTGGATACTACAAAAAGGTAGCAACCAGAAAACCACAGTGCAGGTGGATGGAATCACCTATAACCCAAGTGGGGCTAAAGAGAAAGGTATATGTGTAAAACCCATATTAGAATTGACCCCATACGACTACAACTGTTTCTGAATGCTCTAGTCTCTATCTTAGCTTGTCATTTGCCCTGATGCGATCGCACTGGGCACTGTCCCGGATTATGCTTTGATTGTGTTTTACTAACTTTCTGTTTTTTATGTGAAAATCTTTAATAAAAACTACAGTTAAAAAAAAAGAATTGACCCCATACATTAAAAAGTAATGTAAGAAAAAATAACAATAAGAAAGATGCAAGTTACCTACTGGACAACTAATACATTTCAGAAATCCAAAATTAAGAAGAAATTCCCCCAAAAAATCACTATTTATGACTGAGTGGAACGCATATGCGTTCCATAGACCGGAAGTCGTTGATACTTCCGGTTTTCCGTTTCTTGAATTTCTTCTTAATTTTTGATTTCTGAAATGTATTAGTTGTCCGATCATCTACCTTCACTTACCATATTCCTAAGACCCCAATTGAGGCCGCGTTTACTATCCTGATATTCTTAGGGGCCTTATACATCTCGCCCCTATCTTTTCTATGGTGGAACACATATGCGTTCCACCGGCCGGACATGAAGTCATTGTACTTCCGGTCCGGGTAATATAAAACGAGCGCATCGCGCTCTAGATGTCAGTGGCGTCTTCCACCTGGAGGGATCACCGGCGATATCCTCTGCTGTCTCATCCAGTAGGTAACTTGCATCTCTCTTATTGTTATTTTTTCTTACATTACTTTTTAATGTATGGGGTCAATTCTAATATGTGTTTTACACATATATACCTTTCTCTTTAGCCCCTCTTGGGTTATAGGTGATTCCATCCACCTGCACTGTGGTTTTCTGGTTGCTACCTTTTTGAAGTATCCACTTCAGCCACTAGCAGGTAATTCTATTACTTAATATGGGGGGCTTATTCTCTTGATTTTTTCCCGTTTCCGTTACTTATGGATTTCCTTCCTTATTGTTTTCTTTTCTCAGTCATTTTGGATTTGGGTTTATATCTGTACCTAACCATTCGGTACAACCAGGTCCGGAATTTAGTGACTATAGGTAAGACACTTACCTTTGGGTCAAACACATATTCATTTGATCTTGTATTGACCCTTATTTCTCTATTCTACCTTTAGAGACCGTTCTCATTGCACTGCAGTGGCGTTGCTAGGGTTGGTGTCGTCCGGTGCGGTAGAAAATGGTGTCACCCCCATACCTCCCCCTCCCCCCAGTAAGTTTTTAGCCTGTTGTGACAGACACCACTGTTGTAGCGCATTGTGAGAAATTCCAGTATAATAATCAGATATACCAGTTGCCACAGAATGTGAAAGTGTTAAAGAAGTTTTCACCATTTAAATATACAGCTCCCAGAATTACTTAAAGGGGTACTCCACTGGAAAACATTTACTTTTATATCAACTGGTGCCAGAAAGTTAAACAGATTTTTAAATTACTTCTATTTAAAATCTTAATACTTACAGTACTTATAAGCTGGTGTATGCTCCACAGGAAGTTGCGTAGTTCTTTCCAATCTGACCACAGTGCTATTTTGCTGACACCTCTGTCCATGTCAGGAACTGTCCAGAGCAGGATAGGTTTGCTATGGGGATTTGCTCCTACTATGGACAGTTCTTGACATGGACAGAGGTGTCAGCACAGAGCACTGTGGTCAGACAGAAAAGAAATTAAAAAAGAAAATAACTTCCTGTGAATCGCTTATACAGCAGCTAATAAGTACTGGAAGGATTAAGATTTTTAAATAGAAGTAATTTACAAATCTGTTTAACTTTGTAGACCAGTTGATTAAAAAATGTTTTTCCAGTAGAGTACCCCTTTATGCAGTGGTGAGGTTATGCTGGGAGTTGTAGTTTCACTGGCCATAACTGTAGAAATGACAAGCGACTACAGCTCTGATAGGACATAGTGAGGAGAATACACAATGATATCAGTGACTACAGGTGACGTCTTCTCTATAGTGAGGAGAATACACAATAATATCAGTGACTACAGGTGACGTCTTCTCTATAGTGAGGAGAATACACAATGATATCAGTGACTACAGGTGACGTCTTCTCTATAGTCTTTCCTTATCTAATTCAGATGGTACATACCGCCTGGTCCAGCTAAAACTTCTGTCTGTAGAATGTGACGCCCAGACGTCTCCTCACTATGTCAGTGCATTCTCATCCTCTATATGAAAACAATTATTATAAACCTGCCAGACACTGTATCCTCTAAATATAATACTACTATACACTATACTCTTTGATTATAAACCTTCCATACACCATACCCACTGAATATAATACTACCACACACTGTACATTCTGAATATAATACCAACACATACTGTACACTCTGAATATAAATCTGCCACATACTGTACCCCTGAATATAATACTATCACATACTGTACCCCTGAATATAATACTATCACATACTGTACCCTCTGAATATAATACCAACACATACTGTACACTCTGAATATATTACTACCACCCACTGCGCCCTCTGAATATAATACTTAGAGATGAGCAAACTACAGTAAATTCAACTCGTCACAAACTTCTCGGCTCGGCAGTTGATGGCTTTTCCTGCATAAATTAGTTCAGCTTTCAGGTGCTCCCGTGGGCTGGAAAAGGTGGATACAGTCCTAGGAGAATCTTTCCTATGAATGTATCCACCTTTTCCAGCCCACCGGAGCACCTGAAGGCTGAACTAATTTACGCAGGATAAGTCATCAACTGCTGAGCCGACAAGTTCGTTACAAATCGAATTTACTGTAAGTTCGCTCATCTCTAATAATACTACCACAAACTGCGCCCTCTGAATATAATACTACCACCCACTGTGCCCTCTGAATATAACACTACCACAAACTGCGCCCTCTGAATATAACGTTGCCATACAGTGCACCCTCTGAATATAATACCACAACCGCAGTAACACCCCTCAACATCCGTTAGCTGATGCTATTACCACGGGAGGGGGGTATTGGTGGTGTTGCTAGTGGATGATCGGGGTGCTACCACTGGGGGGGGGGGGTTGTTGCTGAAGGATGAGGGTGCTACTGGCCATCCCCCCTGGCAGTATCACCCCCATCATCCATCGGCAGGATCATTCTCCTGGCAGGAGCACCTCCTCATCCACCATCAGGATCTGCTGATGGAGGTGCTGCTGGGGGGGGTAGTTGCTGGCGGATGATGTGGGTGCTACTGCCAGGGGGGGGAGCATTAGGTAGGCAGCGGTTCCCCACGTTAGGTAGGTAGCAGTTTCCCCACATTAGGTAGCATCTTTTCCCCACATTAGGCAGCATAGATTCCCCACATTTGGTACCAGTTTCCCCACATTAGGTAGGTACCAGTTACCCCACATTAGGTAGCAATTTCCCCATATTAGGTAGCACAGATTCCCCACATTAGGTAGCACAGATTCCCCACATTAGGTAGCACAGATTCCCCACATTAGGTAGCACAGATTCCCCACATTAGCTAGCACAGACTCCCCACATTAGCTAGCATAGACTCCCCACATTAGCTAGCATAGACTCCCCACATTAGCTAGCATAGACTCCCCACATTAGGTAGCATATACTCCGCACATTAGGTAGCATATACTCCGCACATTAGGTAGCATAGACTCCCCACATTAGGTAGCATAGACTCCCCACATAAGGTAGCATAGACTCCCCACATAAGGCCGCAGGTTCCCTTGCAGGTTCCCCACACACACACACACATGCACACACACAAAAAAAAACAAACACATACAACACAGAGAGACACACACACAAACACACACAGTCAGAGAGACACACACTCACAGACACACACAGAGTCACACACACACAGTCACACACAGAGTCACACACACACACACAGAGTCACACAAACACACAAATACACAGAGTCACACACACACACACTCAGAGAGTCACACAAACACACACAGTCACACACACACACACACAGAGTCACACACACACAGAGTCACACACACAAACATAGAGACAGACACACACACTCACCCATCCAGCGCAGCGATCCTTCTCACCGGGCGCAATGCGAGTGACGTAACTGACGTCCCCCTGCGCGGCCATGCGGTATGACGTCAGGCCGGCGCAGACGTGGGAGCGGAGGCCAAGCACAGTACTGGTGAAGGTGAGGGGGGGGGCGTGATGACGGACGGGCGCACTGAAAGGGGGGGGGGGTTGCTAACGGACGGGCGCACCGCACACACAGCACGGGGGGGGGGGGGTGTGCTGACGGATGGGAGGCCGGTCGGGCACATAGAGGGGTGTCAGTGTAGCTGGGGAGGGGGTGTGGGTGCTGCGGAGCGTCTTGGTGTCACCCCATTAGGTTGGTGTCACCCGGTGCGGGCCGCACCCCCCGCACCCTGGTCGCAACGCCACTGTTGCACTGTTACACCTTTTATCACTATTACAACAATCATCCAGTACTTATCTGTTAGGTAAGCTCTATTATTATCTGTTTTACATTTATATCTACATTATGGATCATGTACTGAATATTTGTATCATCATTTTTCAGGGATATTGTACATCTTGGTTCGAATTTGGATCCCCTGGGATTTTATTCTATATTATTTAATAATTCTGATCTTGCATTGGTGTAACAGTGCCTATTGTGTAATGTTATGTTACATCTTTCCTGTCACTATTCCTTACCACCTGACCGTATTACTGACTGCATACGACAGTGCCTGACTGACCTAACTTGCTCTCTATTCTATATGTGTTACTGTTTATTGGTATTAGATCTTGAATATTGATAGCATTACCAATTTATGTCTACTCCCTGATGAGTCCTGCACATTACAGGATGAAACGCGTTGGAGTTCTGCCACCATCTGCCTTTAATTCCCTTACCCTGTCCACACTATATTAGGAAGGGCCCATTGTAGGTAGTCAAGATTAGGTATTCACCTGTACCCTTTTCCCCATTCCCCCACACTGATTGTGTTATTACGGTAACCTTATATTTGATTTATTTTATGTTTTCATCCATAAGTAAAAGTTATGTTTTATTCATTTACCTAATTGGTGTACTTTCTTTGTGGATAACATGTATAGAAGAAAAAGGAGACAGAGGAGATGATAGAGACTTTATATACATAAAGGGGAACAACATCGTTAGGGTCTATTTACATGGCAGAATTTCCACTTGCGGAATTCTGCCTCAAATTAAAGCCCATAGACTTCTATGGGATTCCCCACTCCCATTGACACTTCTGAATTTCCGCTAGTGAAATTCTGCTAGAAGAAATTAAGAAGTGTGATGAATGGGAGTGCGGAAGCCCATAGAAGTCTATGGGCGTTAATTTGAGACAGAAAGCGGAAATTCTGCCATGCGAATAGACCCTTAAAGGAGGAGAGGAGATGTATATAGGAGAAAAACCACCACAAGACCTCCAGTGTTATATATAGAGGCTATGGTGTTATATAGAGGCCATAGTGTTCTATATAGTGGACATATTGTTATATAGATGACATAGACAACTTTGATAACTATCCCCCTATGTCCCGCATCAATATAGACCAAACTACAGAGGGTTAGTCCGGTCTATTGTGGCCCAATTTATCTAAAGGCGCACGGCTCTTGATAAATTCTCTGCACAGACTTTGGGATCTACGCTTTAGACTGTATGTAAACCTGCTCCAGTATGGTCTGACTTTTCGGCGTACTTTCAGCCGATGCGACTTGTCGCTGAAAAGTCGCTTTTGATAAATTCAGGACCAATGCATTTTCCAATACATTTCTGTCTAAAAGAGACTAGAATGCATCATGTTCTAAAAATCCTCTAGAGCAAAAGTCGCAGAAAAGTCGCACATATTTAGACTGCGACTTTCTGTGCGACAAATGTAGACAGGAAAAACCAGTCTAAATCCTTTGATAAATATCCCCCATAGTGTTATATAGAGGACATAGTGTTATATAGAGGACATAGTGTTATATAGAGGACATAGTGTTATATGAAGGAGGGAGGTTTCTGCAGTAATATCAGGAAGTATTACTTTACTGAGAGAGTAGTGGATGCATGGAATAGCCTTCCTTCAGAAGTGGTCGCTGCAAATACAGTGAAGGAGTTTAAGCATTCAAGGGATAAGCATGAGGCTATACTTCATATAAGATAGAGATAGGCATAAGGCTATCCTTCATATAAGATAGGGATAGGTATAAGACTATCCTTCATATAAGATAGAGATAGGTATAAGGCTATTCTTCATATAAGATAGGGATAAGCATAAGACTATCCTTCATATAAGATAGAGATAGGTATAAGACTATCCTTCATACAAGATAGAGATAGGCATAAGGCTATCCTTCATATAAGATTGAGATAGGTATAAGGCTATCCTTCATATAAGATAGGGATAAGCATAAGGCTATCCTTCATATAAAAACACAGAGGGAGCCAGCACTGGATGACCACTGGGGATGTGCCCGTAATCCACCCGAACGCCAAGGGCGGGGCGGGTACACTTCACACTCTCTCCAAAGTAAACAGCAACAATTGCCAGGTCCAGTATAGTAGCAAACTGATTTTTATTGCATCAATAACAGCAACGTTTCGGCTAAAAGTGAGCCTTTCTCAAGCATAGTGCAAATGACAATGACTCAAACTTATATATGTAGTGGAGGAACATGATTGGTGACAATACAGGTGCATTACATTAATCATTAGACATTGTGTCCACCCTCAACCCATGATTGGGTAGATGGGCGGTCATGTGATTTCAGATCTGTCAAAATGTCAATAACAAACAAACTCTGTAAACATTAATATTATTACTTCCCCACATGGAGCGACGGAGTCCGCAGGGATCAGCAATTCTTCTCCAACCTTCCGATTGTTGATGGTTTGTGACCGTTCCCGTGCATCTGTGCCGCCGTCTCTTGTCTCCTCCGTTTGTAAACAAAGGAGCTGCGGCTGCGCGGATACCATATAGGTCTCCGCCCAGCCTCAATTCCATAGTATCGTCAGTGATTAGGCTGCGCATGCGAGGGTACTCCGTGCATCGATCCTGGCCGTCCTGCAGTGAGAACGTAGTGACCGCTGTCAATAAATGCAGCAGCTCTGTGTACTAAATTCACCAGGATCTTGGCCAATAGTAATGGTTATAAAACAGACTGAAAATTTACTAAAATATATAGTAAGGTCAATATAAGGTCAATATAAAAGAGGGGGTTGTATATATTCTTCGGCAGAACTGCGTAAAATTCCGTGCGTCTTCTCGCTCCATGTGGGTTAGGTGTGAACAAGGTGTCTAAAAATAATTCAAAAATACAAAAAGTTAAAATATAGTAAAACCAACGCCTCACATTATAAGGAAAATATTCACGAATTCCTATACACAAATAAACAAAAATGAAGAAAAATTTTGAGAGAATAAGAAAAAGAAGGGGGGGGGAAAGGGGGGGGGGGGAAGAGAGAAGAAAAGAAAAACGAAAGAGTTGAAAAAATGAAAGATATAAATGAAAGACAAAAATAAAAATAATGAATATTAAATAAATGATAATAATGAGAGAAAAAAAAATAAAAAATGAAAAATGAATAATAATAAAAATTTAAAAAAAAAAATTAAAGGTGAAAAATAAATAGTTAATGAATAATTAAAAATGAATAATAAATAAAAAATAAAATATAAAATAAAAAATAAAAGATAAAAATTAAAAATAAAAATGAATAAAAATTAAAAATACAAAATAAAAATTGAAAAATAAAAAATAAATTATAAATGGTAAAGAATAAATAAATAATGACCAATAAATAAATAAAAAATGATAAATAAAAAATAAATAAACAATAAATAAATAAAAAAATAACAAATTAATAAACAAAATAAAGAAATAAATAGAAAATAAAAGATAAATTATCAAAAATAAAGAGTGATAAGAAAAGAGTGATAAAAAAAAGGGAGAAAGTAGAGAAAAAAAAGAAAAAAGAAAAAGGGAGAGAAAAAGAGAAAAGAAAACGGGGAAAAAAAAGGGTGGGAGAAAAAAGATGGAAGTCACAAGCAAATCCACTTTACATAAAGGGTTTCAAATTAAAATCTACATTGAGTCCCTGTGGATGCAAGGTATTTAGTATATGGATCCATTTAAGTTCTTTTTGTTTAAGGATCCTCTCCCTGTCCCCACCGCGTCTAAGTGGGGGGACATGGTCGATGACCCGAAAACGTAACTGACTAATATTATGGCCCTTCTCTAGAAAATGTCGGGGGATAGGGAGGTCCACTTTGCCTGTCCTAATGGAAGATTTATGGCCATTGAGCCGGATGCAGCATTCGTTTGTGGTCTCCCCGACATAATATAGCCCACAAGGGCATTGTAGCAGGTACACCACAAATGATGACCTGCATGTGAATCGGTTCTTGATGGTGAATCTTTCACCTGTTTGTGGATGAGAGAAACTGTCTCCTTTAATAATATTGTTGCAGTGGCTGCAGCCAAAACAAGGGAAATTTCCCTTCTTTTTGCCCAGCCACTGTGTCTCTTGTTTTTTTCTCTGTTTGTCACTACCAATGTCAGACTTTACTAACATATCTCTGAAATTGCGCCCTCTGCGGTACGCCATTACAGGAAGGTTAGCAAGGTTAGTTGTGCGTTGTATAATACTCCAATTATTCCTTATTATGGCAGCAATTTTGTTACTCAGCATGGTGATCGTAGATACAAAGGGTATTCTATCAGTGGTGTTCTTTATCTTGGGTTGTAATAACTCACTTCTAGTGATCTCAGATAATCTTGATCTATGTTTAGATAGGAGATTCTGGGGATAACCTCGTTTTCTGAATTTAGAACACATCTCGTCCAGTCTATCCTCCAAATGTTCAGAGGGTGAAACATTTTGTTTCACCCTCAACATCTGGCTCCATGGTAGAGATTTAACCATGGGTCTAGGGTGAAAACTGTCAAAAAATAACAAATTGTTCCTGTCTGTCTCCTTTGTAAATAGATCTGTGGTCAATCTCTGGTCACATAGATATACAGTTGTATCAAGAAATTGAAGAGATTCGGTGGATTTCACCATTGTGAACTCCAATTCCGGGAAAATGTTATTGATTTCAACAAAAAATTGGTCCAATTCCACGATTGACCCTGTCCAGACCACAAACGTGTCGTCGATGTAACGAAGCCATGTCTGTATATGTCTGAACAGGGCCGATCGGTATATGTAGGTAGTTTCAATGTCCGCCATGTAAATGTTCGCATAGTATGGCGCCGCATTCGAGCCCATAGCTGTTCCCCTGTTCTGGACATAGAGATCATCCCCAAACAGGAAATAATTCCGTCTGAGGATGATCCCAAATAGGTCCAGAACAAGGGAACAGGCACCCTCTGTCATCTCTGATCCATTCAGGCATTTGGATACAGCTTCAATGCCACGGTTGTGGTCAATAGATGTATATAAATTTACGATGTCAAATGATACCAACACTGTGTGTGGGGGACATTGTAAATCATGGATTTTGTTGAGGAAATCAGTGGTGTCCTGTACATAGGATATAGCACTGATGGCAAAATTATGTAGTACCCTATCCAAATACACTGCAATAGGGGAGAATACGGAGTCCTGCCCGGAGACTATAGGCCTACCGGGGGGAATCCGCAGACTCTTATGGATCTTTGGCAGTGTATAGAACACTGGTGTACATGGATGTTCTTTGACCAAAAATCGATGTAGATCTTCATCTATGATACCATCTTCAAGTGCTTGGGATAGGACACCATAGATCTCATCTTGTATACTTTTCAAAGGATCAATCAAAATTTTGGTATAGACCGTGTTGTCACTCAATTGACGATCAATCTCTGCGAGATATTGGGGGGTGTCCATCACAACGATGGCACCCCCCTTATCCGCAGGCTTGATGGTAATTGCCGTGTTTTGTTGTAAACCTTTAATAGCTGACATTTCTGCCCTGGATACATTGTGCCAACTTGATTCTACTCTAGAGGATGTTTTTAAGGACTCTATTTGTGACATAACCGTATTTGTGACATAACCGCTGGAATGCGGCGCCATGCTATGCAAACATTTACATGGAGGACATTGAAACTACCTACATATACCGATCGGCCCTGTTCAGACATATACAGATGTGGCTTCATTACATCGACGACAGGTTTGTGGTCTGGACAGGGTCAATCGTGGAATTGGACCAATTTTTTGTTGAAATCAATAACATTTTCCCGGAATTGGAGTTCACAATGGTGAAATCCACCGAATCTCTTCAATTTCTTGATACAACTGTATATCTATGTGACCAGAGATTGACCACAGATCTATTTACAAAGGAGACAGACATGAACAATTTGTTATTTTTTGACAGTTTTCACCCTAGACCCATGGTTAAATCTCTACCATGGAGCCAGATGTTGAGGGTGAAACGAATTGTTTCACCCTCTGAACATTTGGAGGATAGACTGGACGAGATGTGTTCTAAATTCAGAAAACGAGGTTATCCCCAGAATCTCCTATCTAAACATAGATCAAGATTATCTGAGATCACTAGAAGTGAGTTATTACAACCCAAGATAAAGAACACCACTGATAGAATACCCTTTGTATCTACGATCACCACGCTGAGTAACAAAATTGCTGCCATAATAAGGAATAATTGGAGTATTATACAACGCACAACTAACCTTGCTAACCTTCCTGTAATGGCGTACCGCAGAGGGCGCAATTTCAGAGATATGTTAGTAAAGTCTGACATTGGTAGTGACAAACAGAGAAAAAAACGAGACACAGTGGCTGGGCAAAAAGAAGGGAAATTTCCCTTGTTTTGTCTGCAGCCACTGCAACAATATTATTAAAGGAGACCGTTTCTCTCATCCACAAACAGGTGAAAGATTCACCATCAAGAACCGATTCACATGCAGGTCATCATTTGTGGTGTACCTGCTACAATGCCCTTGTGGGCTATATTATGTGGGGGAGACCACAAACGAATGCCGCATCCGGCTCAATGGCCATAAATCTTCCATTAGGACAGGCAAAGTGGACCTCCCTATCCCCCGACATTTTCTAGAGAAGGGCCATAATATTAGTCAGTTACGTTTTCGGGTCATCGACCATGTCCCCCCACTTAGACGCGGTGGGGACAGGGAGAGGATCCTTAAACAAAAAGAACTTAAATGGATCCATAGACTAAATACCTTGCATCCACAGGGACTCAATGTAGATTTTAATTTGAAACCCTTTGAAATCTTTTTTCTCCCCCCCTTTTTTTTCCCCCCGTTTTCTTCTCTTTTTCTCTCCCTTTTTCTTTTTTTTCTCTACTTTCTCCCTTTTTGTATCACTCTTTTCTTATCACTCTTTATTTTGATAATTTATCTTTTATTTTCTATTTATTTCTTTATTTTGTTATTTATTAATTTATTATTTTTTTATTGTTTATTTATTTTTTATTCTTTATCATTTTTTTATTTTTTATTATTTTTTATTTATTGGTCATTATTTATTCTTTACCATTTATAATTTATTTTTTATTTTTCAATTTTTATTTTTTATTTTTATTCATTTTTATTTTTAATTTTCAATTTTTATCTTTTTTTTATTTTATATTTTATTTTTTATTTATTATTCATTTTTCATTATTCATTAACTATTTATTTTTCACCTTTTATTTATTTTTTTGAATTTTTATTTATTATTATTCATTTTTCAACATTTTTCATTTTTAATTTTTTTATTTCTCATTATCATTTATTTAATATTCATTATTTTTATTTTTGTCTTTCATTTATATCTTTCATTCTTTCAACTCTTTCGTTTTTCTTTTCTTCTCCCCCCCCCCCTTCTTTTTCTTATTCTCTCTAAATTTTTCTTCATTTTTGTTTATTTGTGTATAGGAATTCGTGAATATTTTCCTTATAATGATAAACAATGTGAGGCGTTGGTTTTACTAGATTTTAACTTTTTGTAACTTTTTGTATTTTTGTATTATTTTTAGACATAGGAATAAGGCTATCCTTCATATAAGATAGGGATAGGCATAAGGCTATCCTTCATATAAGATAGGGATATGTATAAGGCTATCCTTCACATAAGGTAGGGATAGGTATAAGGCTATCCTTCTTTTAAGATAGGGATAAGCATAAGGCTATCCTTCATATAAGATAGGGATAGGTATAAGGCTATCCTTCATATAAGATGGGGATAGGCATAAGGCTATCCTTCATATAAGATAGGGATAGGTATAAGGCTATCCTTCATATAAGATAGGGATAGGTATAAGGCTATCCTTCATATAAGATAGGGATAGGTATAAGGCTATCCTTTTAAGATAGGAATAGGCATAAGGCTGTCCTTCTAAGATAGGGATAAGCATAAGGCTATCCTTCATATAAGATAGGGATAAGCATAAGGCTATCCTTCATATAAGATAGGGATAAGCATAAGGCTATCATATATATAAGATAGGGATAGGTATAAGGTTATCCTTCATATAAGATAGGGATAGGTATAAGGCTATCCTTCTTTTAAGATAGGGATAAGCATAAGGCTATCCTTCATATAAGATAGAGATAGGTATAAGGCTATCCTTCATATAAGATAGAGATAGGTATAAGGCTATCCTTCATATAAGATAGGGATAGGTATAAGACTATCCTTCATATAAGATAGGGATAGGTATAAGGCTATCCTTCATATAAGATAGGGATAGGTATAAGGCTATCCTTCTTTTAAGATAGGGATAAGCATAAGTCTATCCTTCATATAAGATAGAGATAGGCATAAGGCTATCCTTCATATAAGATAGAGATAGGCATAAGGCTATCCTTCATATAAGATAGGCATAAGGCTATCATTCATATAAGATAGGGATAGGTATAAGGATATCCTTCATATAAGATAGAGATAGGTATAAGGCTATCATTCATATAAGATAGGGATAGGTATAAGGCTATCCTTCATATAAGATAGGGATAGGTATAAGGCTATCCTTCATATAAGATAGGGATAGGTATAAGGCTATCCTTCATATAAGATAGGGATAGGTATAAGGCTATCCTTCATATAAGATAGGGATAGGTATAAGGCTATCATTCATATAAGATAGAGATAGGCATAAGGCTATCATTCATATAAGATAGAGATAGGTATAAGGCTATCCTTCATATAAGATAGAGATAGGTATAAGGCTATCCTTCATATAAGATAGAGATAGGTATAAGGCTATCCTTCATATAAGATAGAGATAGGCATACGGCTATCCTTCATATAAGATAGAGATAGGTATAAGGCTATCCTTCATATAAGATAGGGATAGGCATAAGACTATCCTTCATATAAGATAGGGATAGGTATAAGGCTATCCTTCATATAAGATAGGGATAGGTATAAGGCTATCCTTCATATAAGATAGGGATAGGTATAAGGCTATCCTTCATATAAGATAGGGATAGGTATAAGGCTATTCTTCATATAAGATAGAGATAGGTATAAGGCTATCCTTCATATAAGATAGGGATAGGTATAAGGCTATCCTTCATATAAGATAGGGATAGGTATAAGGCTATCCTTCTTTTAAGATAGGAATAGGCATAAGGCTGTCCTTCTTTTAAGATAGGGATAAGCATAAGGCTACTCTTCATATAAGATAGAGATAGGTATAAGGCTATCCTTCATATAAGATAGAGATAGGCATAAGGCTATCCTTCATATAAGATAGAGATAGGTATAAGGCTATCCTTCATATAAGATAGGGATAATCATAAGGCTATCCTTCATATAAGATAGGGATAAGCATAAGGCTATCATATATATATAAGATAGGGATAGGTATAAGGTTATCCTTCATATAAGATAGGGATAGGTATAAGGCTATCCTTCTTTTAAGATAGGGATAAGCATAAGTCTATCCTTCATATAAGATAGGGATAGGTATAAGGCTATCCTTCATATAAGATAGAGATAGGTATAAGGCTATCCTTCATATAAGATAGGGATAGGAATAAGTCTATCCTTCATATAAGATAGGGACAGGGATAAGGCTATCCTTCATATAAGATAGAGATAGGTATAAGGCTATCCTTCATATAAGATAGGGACAGGGATAAGGCTATCCTTCATATAAGATAGGGATAGGTATAAGGCTATCCTTCATATAAGATAGGAATAGGTATAAGGCTATCCTTCATATAAGATAGGGATAGGTATAAGGCTATCCTTCATATAAGATAGGGATAGGTATAAGGCTATCCTTCATATAAGATAGGGATAGGTATAAGGCTATCCTTTTAAGATAGGAATAGGCATAAGGCTGTCCTTCTAAGATAGGGATAAGCATAAGGCTATCCTTCATATAAGATAGGGATAAGCATAAGGCTATCCTTCATATAAGATAGGGATAAGCATAAGGCTATCATATATATAAGATAGGGATAGGTATAAGGTTATCCTTCATATAAGATAGGGATAGGTATAAGGCTATCCTTCTTTTAAGATAGGGATAAGCATAAGGCTATCCTTCATATAAGATAGAGATAGGTATAAGACTATCCTTCATATAAGATAGGGATAGGTATAAGGCTATCCTTCATATAAGATAGAGATAGGTATAAGGCTATCCTTCATATAAGATAGGGATAGGTATAAGACTATCCTTCATATAAGATAGGGATAGGTATAAGGCTATCCTTCATATAAGATAGGGATAGGTATAAGGCTATCCTTCTTTTAAGATAGGGATAAGCATAAGTCTATCCTTCATATAAGATAGAGATAGGCATAAGGCTATCCTTCATATAAGATAGAGATAGGCATAAGGCTATCCTTCATATAAGATAGGGATAGGCATAAGGCTATCATTCATATAAGATAGGGATAGGTATAAGGCTATCCTTCATATAAGATAGAGATAGGTATAAGGCTATCATTCATATAAGATAGGGATAGGTATAAGGCTATCCTTCATATAAGATAGGGATAGGTATAAGGCTATCCTTCATATAAGATAGGGATAGGTATAAGGCTATCCTTCATATAAGATAGGGATAGGTATAAGGCTATCCTTCATATAAGATAGGGATAGGTATAAGGCTATCATTCATATAAGATAGAGATAGGCATAAGGCTATCATTCATATAAGATAGAGATAGGTATAAGGCTATCCTTCATATAAGATAGAGATAGGTATAAGGCTATCCTTCATATAAGATAGAGATAGGTATAAGGCTATCCTTCATATAAGATAGAGATAGGCATACGGCTATCCTTCATATAAGATAGAGATAGGTATAAGGCTATCCTTCATATAAGATAGGGATAGGCATAAGACTATCCTTCATATAAGATAGGGATAGGTATAAGGCTATCCTTCATATAAGATAGGGATAGGTATAAGGCTATCCTTCATATAAGATAGGGATAGGTATAAGGCTATCCTTCATATAAGATAGGGATAGGTATAAGGCTATTCTTCATATAAGATAGAGATAGGTATAAGGCTATCCTTCATATAAGATAGGGATAGGTATAAGGCTATCCTTCATATAAGATAGGGATAGGTATAAGGCTATCCTTCTTTTAAGATAGGAATAGGCATAAGGCTGTCCTTCTTTTAAGATAGGGATAAGCATAAGGCTACTCTTCATATAAGATAGAGATAGGTATAAGGCTATCCTTCATATAAGATAGAGATAGGCATAAGGCTATCCTTCATATAAGATAGAGATAGGTATAAGGCTATCCTTCATATAAGATAGGGATAATCATAAGGCTATCCTTCATATAAGATAGGGATAAGCATAAGGCTATCATATATATATAAGATAGGGATAGGTATAAGGTTATCCTTCATATAAGATAGGGATAGGTATAAGGCTATCCTTCTTTTAAGATAGGGATAAGCATAAGTCTATCCTTCATATAAGATAGGGATAGGTATAAGGCTATCCTTCATATAAGATAGGGATAGGAATAAGTCTATCCTTCATATAAGATAGGGACAGGGATAAGGCTATCCTTCATATAAGATAGAGATAGGTATAAGGCTATCCTTCATATAAGATAGGAATAGGTATAAGGCTATCCTTCATATAAGATAGGGGTAGACATCATATAAGTTGGTTGTAGCCTATTTTGAAGAGGTAATGGATTTATCAATACCTGTTCAGAGGAAAAGTTGCTGAGTTGCCCATAGCAACCAATCAGATCGCTTATTTCATTTTTCAGAGGCCTTTTCAAAAATGAAAGAAGTGATCTGATTGGTTGCTATAGGCAACTCAGCAACTTTTCCTCTGGACAGGTTTTGATAAATCTCCCCCAATGAGTTTTAGAGCAGTGTTTTCCAAACAGTGTGTCTCCAGCTGTTGTAAAACTAAACCCCCCGCATGCCTGGACAGCCTTAAGCTGTCCAGGCATGCTGGAAGTTGTAGTTTTGCAACAGCTGGAGTCTCCCTTTTTGGAAACCAATGTTTTAGACTATGGGGGAGTAAAGAACTGAAGGGCTCTTGACAGGAATGATGTCACAGGAAGGGGCGGGGTTTTTCAGGGATTACAGTAGGTTAGAAGGTAAATCTAAATGTGAACAAGGACCTTTGATGATATCATGATCATGTGATTGGTCACATGGGTGGGAGGAGTCTATTCTGGCTGCGCTTCGGGAGGATTTTCATGTGGTTCTTTCTTTCTTGACTGTATGAACATGTCCTTATAAGCAGGTAATGGAGATGTGTACATGTCATGGGGCCTGGGATAACACCTCTGTGCTGCCTGCTCTGCACTATATACTGTATATACATGGCTCTGCACTATATACTGTACACACACGGCTCTGCACTATATACTGTATACACACAGCTCTGCACTATATACTGTATACACACAGCTCTGCACTATATACTGTATACACACAGCTCTGCACTATATACTGTATACACACAGCTCTGCACTATATACTGTATACACACAGCTCTGCACTATATACTGTATACACACAGCTCTGCACTATATACTGTATACACACAGCTCTGCACTATATACTGTATACACACAGCTCTGCACTATATACCGTATACACACAGCTCTGCACTGTATACTGTATACACACAGCTCTGCACTGTATACTGTATACACACAGCTCTGCACTGTATACTGTATACACACAGCTCTGCACTGTATACTGTATACACACAGCTCTGCACTATATACTGTATACACACAGCTCTGTACTATATACTGTATACACACAGCTCTGTACTATATACTGTATACACACAGCTCTGTACTATATACTGTATGCACACAGCTCTGCACTATATACTGTATGCACACAGCTCTGCACTATATACTGTATACACACAGCTCTGTACTATATACTGTATACACAGCTCTGTACTATATACTGTATGCACACAGCTCTGTACTATATACTGTATACACACAGCTCTGCACTATATATACTGTATACACAGCTCTGTACTATATACTGTATACACACAGCTCTGTACTATATACTGTATACACACAGCTCTGTACTATATACTGTATACACAGCTCTGCACTGTATTCTTTGTGGTGACCCACGGTGATGGCGGGACCATGGGGTATAGTGGTGTAGGTGGATGGGGCAAGATGGTATTAACTCTTAATGTTCATGACACCAGAGTGGTTTTTGGGTACCGGAACTACCCAAACAGTATCTCCGCTATTCCAATGTCTAGGCAGTGAAATTGAAAGTCCACAACCTGGTTATGGTTTATCAGATGCTTAACTGAGGTCAGACAGTTGTTATTATCTTCACAGCTAGGCCAGAATCCCAGTGATGTGGTCAGGAATTCAGAAGGACCTCGCAGCTTGCTGGGACCAATTAGACTTGTAATAGACTTTAGAATCTTGACTTTAGGCTGGACTTTAGTGACAGCAGACATAGACTTGACTTACTGGAAGGACTAGATTTGAGGCCTTCCAGGTACTGGACACTAGCACTGAGATCTCTGGCGTTTGCTGGTTTCAGTAAAGAGATGATGGTAGAAGAGAAAAAGAATTGTAATGGCCGCCCCCCTATATAGAGGGGGGAGGCTGAGCCAAAGCCCATTGGTCAAGCTGCGGGTCATGTGTTAAACTGGTGTCCTCTGGGTAACATCATGTGAAAACATAACTGTCAAGGACCGACCAGCCTACTTGCCCATCCACCCTAAATGGTGGATCGACAACTGGGCGCCGGTCCCTCCCTGAACTAAAGTGGAGGGGCCTAAAAACACATACTAATAAACAGTCGGTCACAAGCCAGAAACATTACAGGAACATAGAAGTCAGTTAATAAGTTCAGAGGGAACAGATCAGTGAGCAGCACAAAGGACACTATAGACCAATGGTAAAGCACAGAGGAAAACACTAGCTAAGTGATCATGTTCTCTATGATCAGTGCATGTACAAAAACTTCAAAGAACTGAAATCAAAACTAACATATAGAGTTCAAAACACTAGACAGGAAAACAGATGAGTCGGAACAGACTCCAGAACAATCCCTAAACCTCCAGTAGACACAGGATGAATCTCCCAGAGTCCCCATGGACCGGTAACAGGGATATCAGTTACAACATGATATCATTATAGAACACAATTCACATTGAACTTAAAACAGGAACCAAATTATAGAACACTGTTCACACTGAACACAAGACAGGAAAACAGATGAGTCAGAATATAGTCCATGAACAAACAGGAATTAAGCTCAATCCCTCAGAGTCCCCTGCACAAAAGGTAAAAAGGATCTATAGTTACACACACACACACACACACAGGAAACGGATACAAGAGGATATAATTATAGAACACTGAACACAAGACAGAAATCGCAATCGCTTAGAAAACCTCCAGTAGACACGGAGTCCCCATGGACAGGTAAGGCTGGGTCCACACTACGTTTTGTCCCATACGGGAGCGCATACGGCAGGAGGGAGCTAAAAGCTCGCGCTCCCGTATGTTACCGTATGCGCTCCCGTATGTCATTCATTTCAATGAGCCGACCGGAGTGAAACGTTCGGTCCGGTCGGCTCATTTTTGCGCCGTATGCGCTTTTACAACCGGACCTAAAACCGTGGTTGACCACGGTTTTAGGTCCGGTTGTAAAAGCGCATACAGCGCAAAAATGAGCCGACCGGACCGAACGTTTCACTCCGGTCAGCTCATTGAAATGAATGACATACGGGAGCGCATACGGTTACATACGGGAGCGCGAGCTTTTAGCTCCCTCCTGCCGTATGCGCTCCCGTATGGGACAAAACGTAGTGTGGACCCAGCCTAACAGGGATGCCTAGTGACAACTCAAAACGGATACAAGAGAAAACACAGTGTGAACAGACACATAGCAGAAAGAACATACAAATCCTAACACCAACTATACAAACACTCTTAAAATCTCTTAAGAGCATGCTAACTAACCATGGGAAAAAGCCCAGAACTATCAAAGATAAATGCAAGGTGCATGCTAAAACAGAGATAGTAGATTAAAAGTTCAAACAAGGAGTGTTTCACCCAAAGTTCCATGCAGCATGTCCATGTGTAACAAACAGGATCTCAAGTCAAGATGTCAATCACCAGCTCTGAGGCTAGACAGAGCTGATCTTAAGTAGACACACCCTAAGAGCCATTGGTTGAAAAGCCAAGGGCTTTTAACTATTCCCTGACCAGGGAACATAAAACTGTTCACACACAACCAAACCAATAGCTGTGTGTGAACACAGGCCATGACAGACATGACAATAACATGTGACATCTCACAGGTCCTTTAGACATTTACTGGAGTCCTCCAAAGGTCTTTTATACTGACTATACATTAATATACTTACTATAATCCTATGACAATAAATAACACTATAATAACAGCAGGGGAGACCCCAGATCACTGAGGGACTCAACCTGACAGGGCCTAACTGTAGTGCAGGACCATGTCCTGTACTGGGACATCACAAACCCCCCTAGTTAACACAAGTCGCCCTCAACGCAGGTTCTGTTAGAGTTGAGGGTCAAGGTGGCCCGGGGGCTGGATGCAGTCCTGAGGCATTTTTGAACACAAATGTCCATTCCAGGCTGGTAAAACTGATAACATAAGAGTCTCTGTAATATTGTCCATACATGCTCTGACTTTTGGTTACTCAACTGAGAACAGGATTAATAATGACTAGGACCAATACATATAACTTTACTCTATCCGTTTGCAGCTCAAACAGGTGGGTGGCAAATACAAGATTGCGAGGGTCCCCAGGGGCGGGACCCCCGCGGTGAGACATCTTATCCCCTATCCTTTGGATAGGCGATAAGATGTCTCAGGGCCGGAGTACCCCTTTAAGGACCTTTGACGATGCACTTGATGACTTGATGACATTTGGACTATGCATGTAACATAATACTCATGACTAGACTTATGACTATATATTAGACATTTTATACATGACAAGGCTTAATACTTTATACTAGACATTTGCGGATTGGGTTGCCTGAGGCTCTCTGCCCAATGCCTTGGCTACTGGGGTCCATTGGCATTTAAAACACTTCACCCCAGAACACTATATTTAAAGGGTAGCTCCCACCATTCCTTTTTTTTTTTTCTTTCCCAGCCTATTGCCCATCTATCCCTAATCACCTCCCTGCCCTTAATTTTTTTTTACTATATTAAAAAAGCTTTTTTGTCTGCCTGATAGTGTGCTCACTACCAGGCAGACTTCCCCAGCAGGTGTGACGTCACTGATGCCTGCTGGGATGTCCGACTTCCGCCCTTAGTTCAACTATACAGGGTGCCTCCAGCTGTTTCACCACTACAACTCCCAGCTTGCCTTGACATCTATTGGCTGTCAGGGCATGCTGGGAGTTGCTGCCACACATCCTGCTCCCCCAGACCCCTGCGAGCAACACCCCCCACCCTTCGCCCACCCGAAAAAGACATTCCGCTACCCCAAACTCCGCAACTCAATCACCCCCAGACCCTGCCGTGCAACTACCCCACCCCCACCCTCCACCCACCCGAAAAAGACATTCCGCTACTCCGCAACTCCATCACCCCCAGACACCCACCCCCCCCCCCCCAAAAAAAATAAAATAAAAAAAAGACTAGTGCAGGGCAGTCCGCATAAAGTTCACCTTACTCTGGGAGCCGGGGCTGGCGCGCGAGGCCAGGGAGCCTGCACGCATCCTGTTTTTTTTTATGCGCTCGCTCCCTCCTGTGTGTCTGACAGGGAGCGAGCGCAGCCTGACTGAATTCGGACCAATGCACGGCCAGCATCGGTCCAAATTCATCTGTGACGTCACAGCAGGCTGCATCCGGCCACTAGGAGAGAGACCCCTAGTGGCCGGATTTCAAAACAAAAATAAAGTGTTTTAATAAAAAATAAAATTAAAGTATATTAGAAATATGTTGTAGTACATCAGTACTACAACATATAAAAAAAAGTTCATGACAGTGCCCATTTAGGTTTCTTCTAGACACTTTTATGCTAGACAACTGATATAGATAACATTTCTGTTACCTCATATTGACTTTATATTGGCATTATCTAGTATCAGGAGTACCTTCTGGCCAGTAAAGCACCCTGTGCACAAACACAAGAACATGTGAAATTAGACATTTGACATTAAAGTAGACTGTGTAATTTTCAGTGTTACGGTACTACTGTATGTGACTTGAAGTGTATATTACTATATGTACTTTTTATGTGTACATTATGTGTAGTACACTACTGTTTATGATATATGATGCTGGTGGTGGGGTGATTTATTGCTTTTCCCGAGTGGCTCAGGACAAACCCCTGTAGAGAAACAACCAGTCATCAGAAAAGACTGTACACGGTGACTTTTGGTGTACATTAACTTATTTACAGTTTTATTAGACCTTAGCAAACATAATACAGGACCATAACCTTTTAGTGTACCTCCGTGAACATTTTTATAGAACAGAATATATTACTTTAGGTATGTACATAACAGTTCATGTACTGCTCAGTAGTCCATGTACATCAAAGAGTTTGTGGATGTGGCCCAAGTCAGGGTCCCCTCCTGACTTGTTTGGGCCTATGTAAAGCAAATAGGGAATCTCCTCTACCGAGGAGTCTCTCGGCCGAAGCCGGGCACATTACTTAACTAATCTTGGTTGCAAAAAAAACAAAAACTTTTCTTGACAAGTCTGTCAGACTCAATCCTTGAACGTTGCAGGAACCTGTAAGAACAAAAGTGTGCTATTGCAGTCCGTTAGTCTGGTTAATTCACTCTACACAAAGTTACTTAGATAGCTTTCTTTCCAAGTCTCGCCTATTAGGCTGGGCCCCAGGTTGTGAGTTGAACTTGGGGTTGCGAGACTGGGCCCCTTGCATGGGGTCTATGTGAGTGTTCCATGAAACATGGGACAAACAGGAATTGGTAATGGTTGGACTGACTGTAACCACTACTTGTACTGCAGCGGTTTTCGCCACTGAGGAATTACTTGTTGGTGCCTGTTGACTTGGCCAAACCTCCGCCACTGCAGGAGTAGGCCGAGGCACTTCTGTGGGTACCCACTGGTTAGGCCAAACCTCCTTTACAGCTGGAGTAGGCCTAGGTACATTAGTTGGTGCCTGATGATTAGGCCAAACCTCCCCGCTCATAGGAGTAGGCCTGGGCACATCTGTACTGGAACGTTGACGTAGGTACTCAGGATCCATCGCTGGTGGATCTGGATACTCCTCCTGGACAACTGCTCCCTTGACACTTAAAGGAAGAAGGCAGAAGGGATCTGCGTCCCAATCTTCAGAGGGGAAATAGGTGAACAGGATCTGAGTAGGATTCTTGGGTCTGGTGACAGCTGCTGCCCATTCCCCTCGCAAGCTTTGCACTGGTATATATTCCACAATCTCCTCGCTCTTTAGAGAATGCTTTTCTGGGGGAAGATAGTCCCTCTGTATGGCTCTCCTGTTTACTAGGAGGATGCCTCCATGATGACAGTCCATAAGGGTGCCAAATCCATGTACCCAGTCAAATTTCACTACGGTGTGGGTCGGCGCTCCAGGGGTGGTTCACCCTCTTGGGGATGGTCCAATCTGCGGATGTACAGGGCCTGTAGTTGCTTAGTATCCTGTTGCTGCCTTTCCTCAAATGGCAGAGGCTTAGGCCCATATCTCTGTAGCCTTTGGGCCCTCAGTTCCTCCATGATGGCGGCCACCTGTGTCTCTCCTGGCCTTTTCAGACTGGGCCAGAGGAACTGGGGGAAGGGGCTTCCCGGGCAAGGTAAGTAGATGCTCCCTCATGTATCGGATTAGACTTGGCTCATCGCTGAACAGCCACTTAGGGAGCGGCGGTGACTGTGGACGTGTTGGGAGTCTGTTGGGCCTTGGGTGCTGGCTCAGGGCTGAAGGTGGAGGAAGGAGTAGAGAAAGCGGCCTCATCCGGGGTGCTAACATCAGACTCCTCTGTCGGGATCTTGGCCCAGGAACCCCAGCTGCGGCCCACTCTCAGTCATCCTCATGTAAAGGCACCTTCAGGCAGGCGTCTTCAGCCTCAATGGACAAGCGGTGTAGACGCTCCGACAACTCGTGGAACATCTTCGCCGCGGCAATCAGTCGATCCCCCGGCTTCATCTTGGGACTCTCGGTGCACGTGGATCGATGTGACTCCGCCATCTTACTGCTCTCTGCCAGCGCTTCCGGTAGACTGAAGAGGTTGGGTTCCGCTTCACCATTTATATTGGTCTCCAACAAGATGGCTGCTGGCCGGAAGGACATCATCAGCGGGGCCTGGGCCTGGAAGCGACTCAGCGGTGCATCCTCTTCATCCGCCCCCCCTGGCAACAACATGATCTCCACACCCGGGGGCGGGATGCTGGCTCTGGCGGGAACCTTCGGCACGCTTCTCGACCATCAAGTTAACCCTTGCAGCTACAGCAGACATTTTGGAGCGCAACATGCCCTCTGTTCTAATCTTGCACATAATTAGTCCAACTTTTGCAGACTTCTTCACAGTACAGTTTTCTTCATCTCCCCCCTACTTTTTCAGCGCCAGTATAACAACAAATTTCAATGACAAAGTCCCGTACATTTTTGTGGCGCACACTTTTTCGCAACTGCATGCAATTTTTCACTTGGAGACAATTCAGACTTGGGGGAAGGACTTGCATCATTTTGCTTATGGCACACACCCGTATCTTGTTAATGGGTGGCCTGACTTGACTTGGTAGTTAAGGCACACACCCTTATCTTGTTTGTGACACTAAAGTTGTGGTGACCCATGGTGATGGCGGGACCACAGAGTGTAGCTGTGTAGGTGGATGGGGCAAGATGGTATTAACCCCAGGGGCAAGGTGTTATTAACCCCAAATGTTCGTGATGCCAGAGTGGTTTTTGGGAACCACCCAAACGGTATCTCTGCTATCCCAATAGCTAGGCAGTGAAAATGAGAGTCCACAATCAGGTTATGGTTTAACAGAGGCTTTACTGAAGTCAGATAGGTCTTGTTGTCTTCACAGCTAGGCCAGAATCCCAGAGAGGTGGCCAGGAACACAGAAGGACCTCGCAGCTTGCTGGGACCAATTAGACTTGTAATAGACTTTAGAATGTTGACGTTAGGCTGGACTTGACTATAGGTAGTAGTGACGGCAGACATAGACTTGACTTACTGGAATACTGTAGATTTGAGGCTTTCCAGGTACTGGGCACTAACACTGAGATCTCTGGTGTTTGCTGGTATCAGTAAAGAGATGATGGTAGAAGAGCAAATGTATTGTAATGGCCGTCCCCTTATATAGAGGGGGCTGAGCCAAAGCCCATTGGTCAAGCTGCGGGTCATGTGTTAAACTGGTGCCCTCTGGATAACATCATATGATAACATAACATATGACATCTCACAGGTCCTTTAGACATTTACTGGAGTCCTCCAAGGGTCCTTTATACTGACTATACATTAATATACTGACTATAATCCTATGACAATAAACAACACTATAATAACATCAGGGGAGACACTGCAGGAGAGCCCCCAGGTTACTGAGGGACTCAATCTGACAGGGACTAACTTTAGTGCAGGACCATGTCCTGTACTGGGACATCACATTTTCATATACACACAGCTCTGCAGGTGTTTGGTGCTGTAAAGTCATGGCAAGCTGGCTACATAGCTTCTCCTTATACAAGGGTCTAACAGTGTTGCTATCCAGTAGTCATTTATTTCCATTAGGTTGGCAATAAGCCTGTCACTGCTCCAGCTAGCCATCCTTGCCAGCTTTTCGGAGGGCCCAGCTGGTCCTACCTCTGTCCCAAACTGCCAAGGTTTGTCATCGTCTTCATCATCACCAACGTCTATCCCTTCCACAGTTGATCTCCAAATCCTTCTCCTCCTCCTCAGGTGTCACTTTTTTCCAATTCTTCATTCAACTTCTCCTCCTTAAGGAGACCATCCGTACTGCTGTCAGCCAGATGTGAATTCTCCTCCATCCCTTGTTCTTCAGTAATCACCATTAGCATTTGTTCTAAAAGGAATATCAGCGGCATTATGTCACAAATTCTGATGTTGTCCTTGCTGACAAGCCTCTTTGAAAGTTCGGAGCACATGACAGCTCAGCTGAAAGTCACACTGGCTGGAAAAATCTGTCTGCTGCATTAGGAAGTCTGTCACTGCATTGGTCTGCTGGTACAAGCCATCCAACATGTGTAATGTCGAGTTTCACAAACATCGCAAATGAGGCAGTGTGGAGGTAGACCATTTTGGTGCTGTAGGTGCAGGAAGGCATTTTTAAAGGCATACAAACTGCTGAACTCAACGCACACTTTCTGTCACATACCCAGCACATGTGTGAGACTGGCACAAGTTCTTAGGAAATGTTTGACAAGAAGAATTAGCAAGATTTAGCCAAACGGAATAGTGTGTCAGGCCACCTGGATGCAGGCGATGATTTGATATTTTCAGCAACCACGTTTCCTAATGTCAGATCATGTCCAGAGAGCAAGTGTGAAACTTCCTGTTGCAGAAAGAGCAGCAGCTCCTCCACTGTGTGGCGTTTCTTGGCCAGGCTCATGAGATGTAGCACAGAGCGGCAGCGCTTGAGTTTGCAATGATGAAAGGAGGAAGGGGGAGGAGGGTAAGTTACAATGTTCCCTGTGGGATAATGCAAAATATCCGTGGAGTAGGAACCGCATGAGGAGGTAAAAGCCAGGTGGTGTCAACAGTTGAACCTGATCAGTGCAACGTTGGAGGTGTCACTACAATTTCATGGCCTTGTTGTGGGGGAGTCTTGTTCTGCAGGATGTTGATCCAGTGAGCTGTAAAAAAATGTTTTGGTCCTGGCCTTAACTACTACTCCACGTATCTATGGTAGCATGCACTGTTCTGCACACAGATAACTGCATGGAGTGGCCCAAACTCTCCACCGCACAATTGTGCAAAGCGGGAACGGCTTTCTTGGCAAAATAATGGTGACTAGGTATGCACCACCTGGGCTGGGCACACCACATTAGTTGCCTGAAGGCCGTGGAGCCAACAAGATCATATGGAAGCGCCTGCGCCACCAACAGCTTGGTCAGGTGTTAATTGAGGCACACTACAACAGGGTGACTGGGAGAATACTGTTGTCTGGAGGACATAGATTCCCCAATCGATAACTGACAGAATTGGGGAGGAGGAGGACAGGACACTGTAAGGACCAGACAGATAATGTGTTGTCTGTGGACGAGGCCCGGCTGCTAGACAGTTGGAAGGGAGGAGCAGCAGCATTTTTCTCACATTTTGGGGGGTCCCAACTGTCCCACGCGGCCTTGTGGTGACACACTATACATCTATGTAGAGAGATAATTTCTGCACTTGGACCCTGGCCATGGCTTAATTTCTGTTTGCAGAAACAACATAGTGCCACGTGGTCTGCATCTGGTAAGGTAGAAAAGAATTTCCACACAGCAGAATACTGGACAGGAAACCAATAGTAGAACCGAAGCGGCATTGCAATCTCCACTCCAGCAGGTGAGACTCTGGTAAACACTGCGGGTCATCAGGTTAAGGAGACTCGTGGTGGTGCTAGGACAAAATCCAATAGGACAACTCAGGCAGTATTACAAATATAAGAAACAGAATCCTGCACTCACTGCAGAAAAAATGTCTCATGGCTCCTCTTCGGATCCCCCAGTGGACAAGAAGGCAGGTCTGGCATGGGGCGCTCAGGGGCCAGAATATTGGACAGGGACTGCACAACCTGACTGTGCCCCTCCTCTGGAAGTTTTTTATTTTTATAAAACCTGAACATGCAGCAGCTGTTACGCCGAGCGCTCCGGGTCCCTGCTCCTCCCCGGAGCGCTCGCGGCGTTCTCCTCTCTGCAGCGCCCCGGTCAGACCCGCTGACCGGGAGCGCTGCATTGACATTGCCGACGGGGATGCGATTCGCATAGTGGGACGCGCCCGCTCGCGGATCGCATCCCAATCCAATTACCTGTCCCGGTCCCCAGCTGTCACGTCCTGGCACGCGCGGCTCCGCTCTCTAGGGCTCGCGCACCAGCTCTCTAAGATTTAAAGGGCCAGTGCACCACTAATTGGTGCCTGGCCCAATCAGTGTAATTAGCTTCCACCTGCTCCACGCCTTTTGGTGTGAAGTCTGCTTCTCCACGTCTCACTGTGCCCATGTGGATTTCTCCTTCTGCCAACTCCTCCTTCTCAGCTGTGGCCTTCTTGGACTCTGGTTCTGCGGGAAATTTTATTTTGGCCTCTTTTGTTAATAGGTTCAACATCCCAGTGACCCGTCTCGTCAAGCCGCTCTACATTTCTTCTGTCAATGGAGTAAAATTGGACTGCATTGTGCGTTACCGCACAGAACCCCTGCTTATGAGCATTGGACTGCATCATGAAAAAATAGAATTTTTTGTTCTGCCCAACTGCACCTCTGAAGTCCTCCTCGGTCTGCCATGGCTCCAACGTCATTCTCCTACCCTTGACTGGACCACCGGGGAGATCAAGAATTGGGGTTCATCTTGTTACAAACGATTCCTCACATCTGCTCCCACTTGTCTAACTCCTGAGGTGCCACCCATACCGGCTCCTCCCAAGGCTTACCAGGATATTTTCGGCAAAAAGCAAGCTGGGATTTGCCTCCTCATAGCCCCCTTCCTGGTAACACTCTGCCCCGTGGCAAGCTTCACCCTCTGCCCCCCTCCCCATTCCCACTTCTTCTGGATTGCCTGCCTTTGTTGAAGTTACCCAGGACTTCTCTGTCATCCGGAAGGAAACTCAAGAATCGCTCCCAATGGCCTCGTCTTGTATGAAGGGACAAGCGGACAAAAAGAGGGGGAGACCTAAGGGGGGGGGTACTGTTGCGCCGAGCGCTCCGGGTCTCTGCTCCTCCCCGGAGCGCTCGCGGCGTTCTGCTCTCTGCAGCGCCCCGGTCAGACCCGCTGACCAGGAGTGCTGCACTGACATTGCCGACGGGGATGCGATTCGCATAGCGGGACGCGCCCGCTCGCGGATCGCATCCCAATCCAATTACCTGTCCCGGTCCCCGGCTGTCACGTCCTGGCGCGCGCGGCTCCGCTCTCTAGGGCGCGCGCGTGCCAGCTCTCTGAGATTTAAAGGGCCAGTGCACCACTAATTGGTGCCTGGCCCAATCAGTGTAATTAGCTTCCACCTGCTCCACGCCTTTATAACCTCACTTCCCCTTCCCTGCTTTGCCGGATCTTGTTGCCCTTGTGCCTAGTGAAAGCGTTTCCTGTGATTGCCTTTCCAGTGTTTCCAGACCTTCTGCCGTTACCATTGACTACGAACCTTGCCGCCTGCCCTGACCTTCTGCTACGTCTGACCTCGCCTCTGTATAGTCCTTCTGTCCCACGTGTTCTCAGCAGTCAGCGAGGTTGAGCCATTACCGGTGGATACGACCTGGTTGCTACCACCGCAGCAAGACCATCCCGCTTTGCTGCGGGATCTGGTGAATACCAGTAGCAGCTTAGACCCGGTCCACCAGTACGGTCC
This sequence comes from Hyla sarda, assembly GCF_029499605.1. Lineage (NCBI taxonomy): Eukaryota > Metazoa > Chordata > Amphibia > Anura > Hylidae > Hyla > Hyla sarda. Next base: position 438,065,482 of record NC_079191.1, on the reverse strand, counting down.
ACGCCAATCCCTCTCTGACACAGAGGATCCACTTCCAGCCTGCCGAATCCTAACAGCAGCCTGGTCATCACCGGAGCTCATCACACCAGCAGCCCTACGCCCGTTACGTTTCACAGGTCTTCTTCCCTACTTTTGCTACGCTCTTCTTTGCTGACACTGCCACTACCCTCCTGCTCTGAACATGTCATCTCCTCCTCACATAGTTCCCACGTCCTGTCCAACATAACATCATCGTTGTAATCAAACTCTTCATCGTCAACACTCCTCTTTACATTAACTTCTTGGGCTCTGTGCTTCCCCCTCAGCATGGCGAGAATGGCACCTTACAGTATGCCCACCACACCTACGACCACCAGTCCTGCTAGTTCTACTCTCCGCCACTGATTCTATCTCCACCACCTTGGCAGTACACTTCAAAGCTTGACTCTCCTCCTCACACAACTCCTCCTTGGGGCTTGTGCTATCCTTCTGAATAGCAGTGGGGGAGAGGCAAAGACAGGTTCTAGGATGAACATTATAACTGTGCAATGTGACTTTAGACGAGGGGGAATCCTTTGCCAGGTGGCTTGCCATCATATTGTCCTCTGCCTCCTCCTCAGAATACTTATGACTCATCCAGTCCAGATAAGGCAGATCATCCAGTGAAACCACATAACCTCTGGCAAGCAGTGAGAATTTTCTGAAGGCTGACGCTGCTGCTACTACTTCCACCAGACACCTGACTGCTGTTGCTGCTACCTGTACTGGTGCTGGTACTGCCACCAACATTCTTACTGGCAGAGGACATGGCAGAGGTCTTCTGCCCTGTCCAACAATTCCTGTCCAACAATTCCTTTACCAAACAGTTTTGGAGGTTAGTTTTCTTACAACCAGGTAGGTATAAGTCAAATTTGATTAACCAAAAACTATAAAATTACAGTCGCTTTAGAAAGCCAATGCTTTGTTGAATGCACATGCTTTTTAGTGTGCGGCTATGTCCCAAACAGGAAGCTATAATGTGTGTTTGATGATACAAATAATATTAACAAACTCTGTGTTTACAGGACAGATGCGTGTTGCTTGCACGTGCTTTTTAGTTTGCTTCTATTTTATTTAACAACTGTAAAGATATAATGTGTGTTTCATTGAACCAGGAAATTAAAGGTACAGGAGGACATTTATCATTGGCTTTACACCACTTCAATGTTTTTATTGTCCCTGCAAATTTTGTGCAATCTTTTTGTGCAATTTTCGGTAGAACATCTTTCAAAGTTGTCTACTGTTGGGTGCACTGTACACCATTTTTTTGGTGGAGCTGTATTTATTATTTAGATTTAAATTAAATGTTGAACTTTTTTTGCGCAAACCTACACCACCTATTAGGACACATAAAAAAGTGTCAGATGCCAGAGCACAAAGCTTAAAGGGGTAATCCAGGCCAAAAATCCAGGCCAAAAATCCAGGCCAAAACTTCTTTTTATATATCAACTGGCTCCGGAATGTTAAACAGATTTGTAAATTACTTCTATTAAAAAATCTTAATCCTTCCAATAGTTATTAGCTTCTGAAATTGAGTTGTTGTTTTCTGTCTAACTGCTCTCTGATGACTCACGTCCCGGGAGCTGTGCAGTTCCTATGGGGATATTCTCCCATCATGCACAGCTCCCGGGACGTGACATCATCATTGAGCAGTTAGACAGAAAACTTCAGAAGCTAATAACTATTGGAAGGATTAAGATTTTTTAATAGAAGTAATTTACAAATCTGTTTAACTTTCCGGAGCCAGTTGATATATATAAAAAAAAGTTTTTGCCTGGAATACCCCTTTAACCCCTTAACGACGCAGGACCTATATTTACGTCCTGCGCCGGCTCCCGCGATATGAAGCGGGATCGCGCCGCGATCCCGCATCATATCGCGTGGGTCCCGGCGCTAATCAACGGCCGGGACCCGCGGCTAATACCACACATCGCCGATCGCGGCGATGTGCGGTATTAACCCTTTAGAAGCGGCGGTCAAAGCTAACCGCCGCTTCTAAAGTGAAAGTGAAAGTGACCCGGCTGCTCAGTCGGGCTGTTCGGGACCGCCGCGGTGAAATCGCGGCGTCCCGAACAGCTGATCGGACACTGGGAGGGCTCTTACCTGCCTCCCCGGTGTCCGATCGACGAATGACTGCTCCGTGCCTGAGATCCAGGCAGGAGCAGTCAAGCGCCGATAATGCTGATCACAGGCGTGTTAATGCACGCCAGTGATCAGCATTAGAGATCAGTGTGTGCAGTGTTATAGGTCCCTATGGGACCTATAACACTGCAAAAAAAATGTTAAAAAAAAGTGTTAATAAAGGTCATTTAACCCCTTCCCTAATAAAAGTTTGAATCACCCCCCTTTTCCCATAAAAAAAATAAAACAGTGTAAAAAAAATAAAAAATAAACATATGTGGTATCGCCGCGTGCGTAAATGTCCGAACTATAAAAATATATCATTAATTAAGCCGTACGGTCAATGGCGTACGCGCAAAAAAATTCCAAAGTCCAAAAAAGCGTATTTTGGTCACTTTTTATATCATTAAAAAATGAATAAAAAGTGATCAAAAAGTCCGATCAAAACAAAAATCATACCGATAAAAACTTCAGATCACGGCGCAAAAAATGAGTCCTCATACCACCCCATACATGGAAAAATAAAAAAGTTATAGGGGTCAGAAGATGACATATTTAAACGTATAAATTTTCCTGCATGTAGTTATGATTTTTTCCAGAAGTGCGACAAAATCACCTATATAAGTAGGGTATCATTTTAACCGTATGGACCTACAGAATAATGATAAGGTGTAATTTTTACCGAAATATGCACTGCGTAGAAACGAAAGCCCCCAAAAGTTACAAAATGGCGTTTTTTTTTCGATTTTGTCGCACAATGATTTTTTTTTCCGTTTCGCCGTGCATTTTTGGGTAAAATGACTAATGTCACTGCAAAGTAGAATTGGCGACGCAAAAAATAAGCCATAATATGGATTTTTAGGTGGAAAATTGAAAGGGTTATGATTTTTAAAAGGTAAGGAGGAAAAAACGAAAGTGCAAAAACGGAAAAACCCTGAGTCCTTAAGGGGTTAACCCCTTAAGGACTCAGCCCATTTTGGCCTTAAGGACTCAGACAATTAAATTTTTACGTTTTCATTTTTTCCTCCTCGCCTTCTAAAAATCATAACTCTTTTATATTTTCATCCACAGACTAGTATGAGGGCTTATTTTTTGCGTGACCAGTTGTCCTTTGTAATGACATCACTCATTATATCATAAAATGTATGGCGCAACCAAAAAACACTATTTTTGTGGGGAAATTAAAACGAAAAATGCAATTTTGCTAATTTTGGAAGGTTTTGTTTTCACGCCGTACAATTTATGGTAAAAATGACGTGTGTTCTTTATTCTTAGGGTCAATACGATTAAAATGATACCCATAATTATATACTTTTATATTATTGTTGCGCTTAAAAAAAATCACAAACTTTTTAACCAAATTAGTACGTTTATAATCCCTTTATTTTGATGACCTCTAACTTTTTTATTTTTCCGTATAAGTGGCGGTATGGGGGCTCATTTTTTGCGCCATGATCTGTACTTTTTTTTGATACCACATTTGCATATAAAAAACTTTTAATACACTTTTTATATTTTTTTTTTAATAAAATGTATTAAAAAAGTAGGAATTTTGGACTTTTTTTTTTTTTTTTCGTTCACGCCGTTCACCGTACGGGATCATTAACATTTTATTTTAATAGTTCGGACATTTACACACGCGGCGATACCAAATTTTCCTATTTGGGGGTAAAATAGGAAAAAACGGACGTTTTACTTTTTTATTGGGGGAGGGGATTTTTCACTTTTTTTTTACTTTTACTTTTACATTTTTTTACATTTTTTTTTACACTTGAATAGTCCCCATAGGGGGCTATTCATAGCAATACCATGATTGCTAATACTGATCTGTTCTATGTATAGGACATAGAACAGATCAGTATTATCGGTCATCTCCTGCTCTGGTCTGCTCGATCACAGACCAGAGCAGGAGACGCCGGGAGCCGCACGGAGGAAGGAGAGGGGACCTCCGTGCGGCGTTATGAATGATCGGATCCCCGCAGCAGCGCTGCGGGCGATCCGATCGTTCATTTAAATCGCGAACTCCCGCAGATGCCGGGATCTGTATTGATCCCGGCACCTGAGGGGTTAATGGCGGACGCCCGCGAGATCGCGGGCGTCGGCCATTGCCGGTGGGTCCCTGGCTGCGATCAGCAGCCGGGATCAGCCGCGCATGACACGGGCATCGCTCCGATGCCCGCGGTTATGCTTAGGACGTAAATGTACGTCCTGGTGCGTTAAGTACCACCTCACCAGGACGTACATTTACGTCCTGCGTCCTTAAGGGGTTAAACCTATCTCTGCAGCCCACTGGTTTCTATAATTGAGCAAAATGTATCAAGTCCTGTGCACCTTTTTTGGTTAGTTTTGAGCAAACATGCAAACAATACACCAAGCTAACAGGGGTAAAATCTTAACTACCTTACACCAACAATGATAAATGTCCCCATAGTGTTTTACAAGGCTGATGCTTTTTAATTGCACACGCTTTTTAGTCTGCTGCTATATTGCAACCTGTAGGTATATTGTTGGTGCGATTAATCCCTGTATATGTGAGTAAAGGCGTTATGCTGCATTTTATTGCACTTTCCCAATGTATTGCTATCATACAGGTCTTCCGCAGCACAGCTTTGCTCTGTTCAGTACTTGTTCTGTGTTTTTTGTATTTAGTTTTTGTATTTTGTGTTTTTTTTTGTATAAGTCTTGCTGGGCTTTGTGGAACACAATGAGGCTTGTGTAGGAAGGGACCCCCAATGATCAGCCCACACACAGCGGCTGTGGATCCTTGTATCGCCCCTATAGGATTTGTGCACTGCGGATGTTATAGTTAGGATAATGATTTTGGCTCCAGGATAAGAATTCTGGCTCCTGTTCACACTCACTATCTGTTTCTCTTTTTCTCTTTGTCTGTACTTTCTCCCTCTCTCTCTCTCCGGGTCTCTCTCTCTCTCTCTCTCCATACCTCTCTGTGTCTCTCTCTTACTCTATGTCCCTGTGTTTTCCTGTCTATCTCTCTCCTTCTCCTGCTCTCACTGCAATGCTGGGACCTCTGTAAACCTGTTCTCTCCCTTGCTGACTCCTATTGGCCTTTGAGCTGATTGACACTTTAACCAGCAAATCATATGATAACCTGTAATTTATACTGTTTTAACAACATTGTAAACAAATGAAATATGTAGTTTTTTGGTTATCTCTCCTTCTGAAGTATATTGTTAGTATAACTTCCTTTCTCTGTTTTTTTTGTTTTCTGGCTTCTCTCATTTTAGGTAAAAAAAAAAAAAAAAACTAAGCTAATAAAATATTAATTGCGGAAAAAAAAATTAGCGGGAAAAAAAACAAAACTAGTCCTTCCCCCTAAGAAGGTTGAACACCTTCCTCTCTTCTGAGAAGACTTTCTACAAGACTTTGGAGGTGTCTATAGGAATTTTTGCCCAATTCATCCAGAATAACATTCGTGTGGTCAGACAGTGATGATGTTGGAGGAGAGGAGCATGCTCAGAAATTCTGTTCTAGTTCATTCCAAAGCTGTTGGACAAGGTTGAGGTTGTAAGGGGCAATTGTCCAAAATATCTTTATTGCTAAAGGATTAAGATTTCCCTTCACTGAAACTAAGGGGGCTTAGGCCGACCCCTGAAGAACACCCCCATAACGTTATTCCTTCTCGACCAAACTGTACAGCTGGTGCAGGGCAGGCAGGGAGAGAACGTTCTCCTGGCATTTGCCAAATCTAGACTCATCCATCAGACACCAGATAGAGAAGTGTGACTCAGGACTCCACAGAACTCATTTCCTCTGCTCCAGAATCCAGTGGTGGTGGCTTTACACCCTCCATCCAACACTTGGCATTGTGCTTGGTGATGTAAGGCTCGATGTAGCTGCTTGAACATGGAGACTTTAGCCGTGAAGCTCTTGGTGGGGGATGGTATTTGTGTTTATTTTAATGCTAGATGAAGTTTGGTCTCTGTGATGACCTGTTACTAGGGCTGGGCGGTATGATAAAATAGGTGTATCACAGTATTTTTGTAACTTATGGCGGTTCCACGGTATATAACGGTATTCCCCCCCCCCAAAAAAAATAATAATAATAAAAATGCCCTCCTTGTCCTCCTGTTTGTTGTGGGCCACCGGTGCTGACACTCTATACTGCACTCTATACTATCCATATGCCCGGGCTGCAAAAGGTAAATAAAATAAACTTTAATGCATGTTCCTATGTCGGCCTTACACTCTTCCTAGGGATGGGAACGTTGGAGAGCCGTCAGCCTATCACCGGCCGCAGCGATGTTCCCCCTCGGCCGGTGATAGGTTGAGCCCACTGTCATGTGAGAAGCCGGCTTCTTACATGACGCACTGCTCAACCCATCACCAGCCGAGGGGGAACATCGCTGCGGACGGTGATAGGCTGACGGCTGTCCGACGTTCCATTCCCTAGGAAGCAGGTCCGGTGAGTTAAAGTTTATTTTGTTTACCTTTTGCAGCCTGGGCATAGGGATACAGCGTACAGTATAGAGTGACAGCGCCGGCGGCCCGCAACAAACAGGAGGACGAGGAGAGCAGCGCATGCGGGTGACATGTGAGTATTTACCCCGATGGGGACAGTGCAGCGCTGGGCTGATAATTAATTTGGGGGGCAGAACAGCGCTGGGCTGATAATTCATTCATTCCCGAGGGGAAGGGGCCAAACCGGTATTGCGTTATGGGAAAAATTCATATCGTGCAGGACAAAAATTTCGGTATTGGTAAGAACCGGTATACCGCCTAGCCCTACCTGTTACTTTACACACTTATCGCTTAAATAAATGAACACTGGAGAGGATATACTACTGGGATGCGATCTTCTCATATGGAAGAGGAGGTAAATGGTGGATGGTGGAATTCGACTTCCTACATAGCAGATCAGAATTAGAAATGCCTTTTGTATTATCAGCAATCTTTAAAGTGTATAGAAGACACCTCAATAAAGGCCCTTTATACCGGGCCGATTATTAGGCAAATAAATGTTCCTAGGAAAGCTTGTTCACGATAATCAGACTGTGTAAAGGGACCAGCGAATAGTTTGTTGGCTGATTGGATGTTTTGTACGCTCAGTTTAATGGGTCACTCTTCATCTGCAGCCCATGTAAAAGGGCCGTAAGTCACCTCCATTGTATGTTATCATTAATCATTTATAATTCCAAATCTATGAGGCCCCATACTTCATATCAGTTGTTCTTCCATATGTGATTTTACACTTAGTCCTCCTTGTTTTGCCGCAGGTTCCTTATGTCCAGGACTTTCACTGAAGTTTTCTTTTAAGCACTATGGTCCGTTTCATCAGTGAGTCAGCAAAGATGGAGGAAGCCAGAAAGCATATGGCTGCAGATATATTGGACCTCACCCTGGAGATAATATACTGGGTAACTGGAGAGGTAAGAGGGTCACATGACGTCTTATCTCTATAATAAAACAGGGAAATGTCTGGAGAGGTGTCGGATTCTTAGTGTCTGTAGTGATCAGTGTCTCCCCATACACAGGATTACACAGTAATGAAGAAGTCATCTGGTGAGAGTGTGGCATCTCGTGGGTCAGGAAAAAGGGGCAAAGGCCGGAGCCGCATAACAGATCCTCCACCTTATTCACAGAAGAAGATCCTAGAACTTACCTCCAAGATCACTGAGATGCTGACTGGAGAGGTGAGCGCTCCTGGGAATGCTGGGACATTATACAATAAGGGAGGTGTCTGGAGGATGACGGGATTATTGTGTGTGTCAGGTTCCTATAAGGTGTCAGGATGTCGCTGTCTATTTCTCCATGGAGGAGTGGGAGTATTTCGAAGGACATAAGGATCGGTACAAGAAAGTCATGATGGAGGATCAGCAGCCCCTCAAATCACCACTGGGTAAGAGGAGACCTTCCCTGATTGGAGAGAAGAGATCATGTGATCATCACATATAGACAATGGATTCAGTCACTGTCTTTATTTCCTATAGTTGTGTCTCGTCACAGAAACCCACCAGAGAGATCTCCAAGTCCTTCTTATTTCCAGGATTGTCTGGAGGAAGAGCAGAATGTCCCTCTGGATTTTCAGGTAGATGAAAATTTTTGTAAATCCTCTATAGATTGATGTCCTGGAGCTTTCTCCTAATCTTCTCTATCAGCAGTGGAGTATACAGTATACGCTCTATATCGTCTTCTAATAGTTAGCTGTGGTCATTAGTGGCTTCAAATTGGTTTCTGGTATCATAGGGATTGTGTTAAAGGGGTAGTCCAGTGGTGAAAAACTTATTCCCTATCCTAAGGATAGGGGATAAGTTTGAGATCGCGGGGGGTCCGACCGCTGGGGCCCCCTGCGATCTCTCTGTACGGGGCCCCGGCTCTCCGCCGAGATAGCGGGTGTCGACCCCCGCACGAGGCGGCGGCCGACACGCCCCCTCAATACATCTCTATGGCAGAGCCGGAGATTGCCGAAGGCAGCGCTTCGGCTCTGCCATAGAGTTGTATTGAGGGGGCGTGTCGGCCGCCGCCTCGTGCGGAGGTCGACACGCCCCCTTCCAGCGGGCTGTCGGGGCTCCGTACAGGAGATCGCAGGGGGCCCCAGCGGTCGGACCCCCCGCGATCTGCAACTTATCCCCTATCCTTATGATAGGGGATAAGTTGCTCACCACTGAATCACCACTGGACTACTCCTTTAAACTTTCACTTGACTCACTAGTGTAGTGCGTAATCTGTTGTTCAAACATTGGTGTAACCTCATGTAGAATATGCATTTCAGTTTTGTTCTCCTTAGTACAAAGTGATAAGGGGCCTAGAAAAGATTAAAGAAAGATTAAAAGTAATATCATCCTATAAAAGTTAAGGAACATTCCTGCCGATGTGTAAAATACTTGATTGTTGATCTGTCTATTCACTGTGAGGAGATACCTCTACTTTTAGGACCTATTCGTTTGCACCCTCTCAGGATTTTTGAACTTCTCTTGCGTAAATTTGGGTTCCTTTAAATTTCTCTTTCTTATTTTTCATGTGTTTAATGTGGGATTCCTGCAGGAAATTGATGTTGGAATAACAAGTGGATTTGAAAAGCACAAAGCAGAATATATGGATGGTAAGAGCCTTTCATAAGTTTTATTTGATGGTAAATATCTCTATTAAAGGGATGATCGATAGGTCAGAAATATCTTTTGTCACATACAGGCCTTTCCTTCTCTATGACATGGGTGGGACCATAACGGGTAAACGCCACTTACCAGCTCAACGTCACACTGGTCACACACTCTGGCTATAAATTGACGACAAAACATACCCCAAACAAGTCCCACCCCCAAGAACACAAACACTGACAATGCTTAATGAATGTGGGCACACAGAGTACAGTCAGTATCAGTGGGCACGCTAAGAGCTAAACATGTAACATGGACATACAGCAACTTATACTTTCCCAATGATAAATTAGCTTGAAGACTTCAGAACCTCCCCTACCTGAAAACCTATTAGGTGGCTAGAGCAAGGCTGGCAATTGAGAATTTTCCTATCCTGGGTGACGGAAAATTTGGATTTTAATAAAAACAAAACGCGAGTATTATGCTTTTAAACTTCTTTACTAAACTCAGCAGCATATAAGTAATGGAAGTATCATAGAAATTTTTTATATAAATAAAGTGTAAATAAACATCAGGATACTAGGATGCAACCTAGAATGATGATCATGGCCTCGACCAATCAGGCAACAGTACAGCAGATATCAATAACTGTCATATAGATAACTTCCTTCTTCTTTGCGAAGTAGACAGGAACAATTGGTAACAGGTAGTCGTAGAACAAGAAAACCAATGTGAATCGGAATGCAACTCCATCGATGAAAATCGTCATAACAGGAGAAGATGAAGTGATCATTGTTGAACTGAAAGAAATAAAAACATAATTACAGGGATGGGTTCTGGGAGGGATAATACTCGCGTTTTGTTTTTATTAAAATCCAAATTTTCCGTCACCCAGGATAGGAAAATTCTCAATTTTAAGGCAAAACAAAACGCTTCGTATTATGCTAGTTCAAAGCTATTAATAAAGATTATAAACTCTAATTAGTACAATAGAGGAAGAAAAGAAAATAAATTATAACAATAACATGGAAACATGTGATTCAGGTCTAAAATAGAAGGTTTTAAAGGTTGAATCAGAAGACCAATTGGCAGCTTTCAGTAAGTCCGATAAAGAAGCACCAGATTGGAAAAGTCTAGTGGAAACAGCACTTCTAGTAGAGTGGGCAGTGAATTTGGAAGTATCGACACCAGCAAGGTGCAAAGTTTGTTTAACCCATCTGGCCAGGGTAGGAGAGGATACAGGTGCATGAGGTTTGCAAAAGGATATTAATAATTGGGAATGGGAAGTATTCCTAAGAGATTCAGTTTTTTGTTCGTAAGATCTAAGGCAACGAACAACACAAAGTTTTACGTGATGCGGAAAAGAGGGGTAGAAAACAGATTGAAGATTAGTTTTGGTACGACGATAAATAGAAAAGATAACACCTTGAGGAGTAAATTGTCTATGAGATATATCAAGGGATTTGACATCAGAGACCCGTTTCACGGAGATAAGACATAGAAGGGTAGTGAGTTTGAAGGAAAGAAATTTTAAAGAGAGGGAGTCATTATCATCCCAGGATATAAACATATTGAGAACTAGATTCACGTCCCATGTGGAAGTATATTTTGGTAAAGGTGGTCTACGGAAACGAATACCTTTAAGTAGTTGACAAACAAGAGGATGTCTACCAATAGGAATGGAATCAATAGGTACGTGTTTAGAGGAAATGGCAGAACGATAAAGATTAATGGTTCTGTATGCTTTACCAGCATCAAAAGAGGCAGATAAAAAATTTAAGATGTGGTATATAGAAGCTTGTAAGGGATCCAAATGTCTTCTATCGCACCAATCAGACCAAAGTTTCCAGGCTGATCTGTAAGCAGATCTGGTACCTGGGGCCCATGCGTCAGATAGGATGTCCTGAGCCGATTTTGAAAGTTGGAGGTTAGAACTTGGTGACCCGAAATCAACCAAGCGACTAGAGTCAATTGTCCCGACAGAATCAGAGGGTGGAAGTTCCCTTGAGGATCCAGAAGAAGATTCTGAAAAGAAGGTAGAAGATGGGGAAAATCTATCAGAAGATGAAGAATTTGGGGAAACCAAGACTGGGTTGGCCATAGCGGAGTGATGAGAACCAGAGTGGATTTCTGTATTGAGGTTTGAAATAGAACCCGAGGAATGAGATTGAAGGGAGGAAAGGCGTAAAGAGTCTTCTGGGGCCAGAATTGTAGGAAGGCGTCCACACCCAAAGCTTCTGGGTCTGGGCGCCAACTGTAAAATAGAGGTAATTGAGTGTTGAGACGGGATGCAAAGAGGTCTATGTGTAATGGACCCCAAAGAGAATTGATCGATTGGAAGATTGGAAGATGAAGTTTCCAATCGCTGGAATCGGTCAAATAACGAGAATACCAATCCGCTACTGAATTGGAAATTCCGGGAAGGTATTCCGCTTTCAAGGTAATATTCTTGTCTAAACAAAAATGCCAAAATTATTTGACAAAATCTGCAAGAACTTTTGAAGTTGTGCCTCCCAAATGATTGATGTATTGGACAGCAGAAATGTTGTCCATACGTAGAAGAATACAGCAATGGGAGGAATTCTTTGCAAAACTTTTTAAGGCAAAGAATCCTGCTAGAAGTTCCAGACAATTGATGTGAAGGAGGGACTCTGAAGGAGACCATTTGCCTCCTGTAGAAAGGGGACCGCAACGAGCGCCCCATCCGGAAAGACTCGCATCCGATTCGATGACAATGTCTGGGTTCGGATGGAAAATTGCTTTTCCATTCCAAGACTCTATGTGAGTGAGCCACCAAAGAAGTTCCTCTTTGGCTTCTGAGGAGAGAGGAACTTCGTCTGAATAACCAAGGCCTTGTCTTAAGTGGCGAATTTTCAGGCGTTGGAGAGCTCTGTAGTGAAGAGGAGCAGGAAATATGGCTTGAATGGATGCTGAAAGGAGACCCACAATTCGAGCTATTGTCCTCAAAGATATAATGTCTTTGTGAAGAATCTGTCGGATTTCTTTCCGAATAACTTTCAATCTCCTTGAAGGGAGACTCAAAGTGGTCAGTTGAGTGTCTATCATGAAACCCAAAAATTCTAGATTTTGAGTTGGAACTAAGATGGATTTCTTGTGATTTATGAGAAACCCTAGATGAGTTAAGAGGTGTAATGTCCAGTTCATGTGGAGCAAAAGTAACTCTTTTGACTGGGCCATAAGGAGAATGTCGTCTAGATAGATAATAAGACGAACTCCGCGGCTTCTGAGAGAGGCAACTACTGGTTTGAGTAGTTTTGTGAAGCACCACGGAGCCGATGAGAGGCCGAATGGGAGACAAGTAAATTGCCATGTCTGATCGTTCCAGAGAAATTGAAGAAAATGTTGAGAAGACGGATGGATTGGTATTGTTAAATAAGCGTCCTTCAAATCTATCTTCACTAACCAATCGTTTTTCAGAAGAATGTCTCTTAGAAGATGGATGCCCTCCATCTTGAAGTGACGATAAACAACCAGGTTGTTTAAAAGTCTTAAATTGATCACAGGTCTGTGACCTCCGTCTTTCTTTTTTACCAGAAAAAGATTGCTTATGAAACCCATGGAATGTGGGATTACAGGAATAATTGCTTGTTTGGAAGCCAGTTCTTGGACTTCTTGGTCTATGAGTTTTTTGTCCAATAGGGAAAATTGGATTGGATGAGGTAAATGGGTTTGGATAGGAGGGATGACAAATTCTATTTGGTACCCCATGACTGTATTTAGTATCCAAGAGTCGGACGTAATCATAGTCCAATTGTGGAAAAAATGAAGGAGTCTTCCCCCTAATGGGATATGTAGGGAAGAATACAGGGGTGGACTTACCTGTGGGAGGTCTGGAGCGAGGATAACCTCTTTGGCCTCTGGAGCGCCATGGTCTGGACCTGTAAGGGAAAAATGGGGAGGGAGCAGAGGGTGGAGCTGCGAATTGTACTGATGAGTTGGAATAGGGGCCTCTATAAGCTCTATGCTGGGATGACCGGCCGGAAAATCGGCCCCGACCTTTTCCGGCCCTCCCAAAAATTCTGCTTGAGAACACTTTCTTCATAGAAACTTGCGCTTTATTAAGCGAGGAAAAAAGACCCACATATTTATTTAGTTCTCTGATGAAATCCTCACCAAAAAGCATGCCATTGGTGGGGTTGGCCGGTTCGGCAGTAGCCAGATTGGTCAATTGTGGGTCAATCTTCATGAGAATAGACCTTTTCCTCTCAGTGGAGAGAGCGGCATTAGCGTTGCCAAATAGACATATTGCTCGTTGAATCCACCCTTTAAGGGTTTCGGTATCAACAGTAGAATTGGAGGCGGATGCCTCATCAGCCATGTCCATAATTTTAGAAAGTGGACCCAGAAGGTCCATTAATTTGTCCTGACAGGACTTAAAGCTACGGTCTACTCCCTTCTTTGGGTTTTTTCCTGTTTTAAACAAGAATTTCGCCAGGAGTGGGTCCAACTCCGGAGTAGCCGAGGAATTATTAGGCAAAGAAGGGCGAGGGCATTCTGCCTTCAATTTGCTACGAGATGGACGATCTAAAGGCTTATTAGCTCTTAGTGCTAAGAATTCGGCAATTCTAGAATTTGGAAGCCATTCGCCTGAGCGTGGGTGGCAAATTAAAGCGGGATCAAAGTATGAATCCCCAGGATGTGTCACTGTAGTGTCTTCCTGCAAAGCAGGGTCATCGTGATCCGAGTCACTGTCCTCCGAACAATATAAAATCTCCTGAACATCTTGAATGTCGGAATCGTCCGATTCCTCAGAAGACTGAATTCGGTAGGAGTCTGGCTTCGCTCTAAATGTAGAAGCCTTGACAGGCTGGACTTCCTCTCTGGTGGAGGGTGAGGAAAGTGGTTTCTTTGAACCACTATTAGATGGTTCTGGTTTGGAACCTGGAGCATGAGCGGTATTAGTCTCATGGCGAGTCCCTGAAGTGTGTTGTACACCTTTAGAGGGATAAGGTTCTTCAATTGAGGTATGGCGCTTTTTTGATTTAACTTTGCCAGGACCTTTAAAACCTTTTGCCATATGAGATACCGATTCGGCAGGAGACCAGTAATGGTCGGAAGGGGTAATAGGAGGTAGAACCCCAGGAGTCATATTGCCAGAGCGAGCCATAATATTAGCTAATGATTTTTCAAAAGATTCTTGCAGAGTGGAAACTGCATTTTGTAATGATTTGGACACTGAAGCGTCCACTAAAGACTGCAAAGCGTCTGGATTGACTTTTTCTGTGGTAGTTTGGATGTTGTCCTGAGACATACTCAATATAATTATGGAGATCAGTAAAAGGGAGAAAAAGAGATATATATATATATATATATATATATACTGTATATGATATAATTAAGGATAATCAGTAATAAAATATATATGAATAATAAAATACTAATTATGAGGTAAGTAAAATAATTAGATATATAATCAATTAAATATACTGTTAAATAAAAAATAGGATAATAGTGTAATAAATGAATAATGAATTTAATATGAGGTAAATTAAAATACTACTATGAAAAGGGAATTAAATAAATAAAGCATGAATTAATCAATTAATTAAATAACTAGAATAATTATTAATAGATAAGTTAATAAATAAATAGGAAATAAATTAATTAAAATCAATATATTAGTGCATGAAATTCACATAGTGAAAAAATATGTAGTGAAATAGACTAAAATAGCCACCGGGCAGCAGTGGAGGAGAAGAAATACAGATTTACACTGTTTTTGGCAGGAGGCCAAATTTTAACAATGAATTAGGATACGCTATGACAGAACACAGGCGAGCGCGACCTCCGGGCTTTGACAGCTGTGAGGAGAATGTCAAAAGCCCGGGAGCGCTTGACAGGAGACGACCTCGCTGTCAGAAGATCTCGCGATAACGAGCGGAGCGCTCGAGATACGAGATCAAAAGGACAGTTGAAGCAGGGGGGGAGGAAGACGGAGCTCGCGCTGAAGATGGCTGTGATGACGCAGTTAAATAAGAAAAGATGCGCAAGACGAAGGTAGGAAAAAACTAACAATAAAGAATTGATGTGAATAGGATAAGGAAGTGAAAGTAATAAAAGGGGAATATCTATAAGTGGAAAAATAGCATAAAAGCTATAATGGAGAAAAAAGGAAAAATGAAAACAACCAGAAAATACAGGCAATTTTTATGGAAAACGGAATTTAAGAATGAGAAAAAGGGATAAAATATATAGATATATATATATATATATCCATCTATACATACACACATATATATATATATACACATACTCACAATGGAATACAATAAAACTAGATAATATATAGATTAAGAGAATTTGAATAAATGAATGAACTAAAATATGAAATAAATTATGAAATCATTAAATGAATATATATAAATTGATATAGTAATACAATATGAGAGAAAAAATATTACATAACTTCACTGTTTGCTGAGCAGCAAAGAAGAAGGAAGTTATCTATATGACAGTTATTGATATCTGCTGTACTGTTGCCTGATTGGTCGAGGCCATGATCATCATTCTAGGTTGCATCCTAGTATCCTGATGTTTATTTACACTTTATTTATATAAAAAATTTCTATGATACTTCCATTACTTATATGCTGCTGAGTTTAGTAAAGAAGTTTAAAAGCATAATACGAAGCGTTTTGTTTTGCCTTAAAATTCAAAATTATGGAGTTGATGTCTGTTTTGGGTGGAGTTAGCTCTTCTTTGTTCACCCTCCTCATTTTTTTTTCTCTTTCTTCTTCTTTCTTCCTCCTCTTCCCCTTCCTATTCTTCAACAACAAAAAACGTGGTCTCAAATGGCTGGAGGTGCTCAACCCCAAATGCGGTTGTGCATTTATACTGGGGGAGCAGATCCTGCCCTTGTAGTCCGTTGCTAGGGGCGATCCCCAGCATAAAAATGCATACAATGGAGGATGCCTGCAGCGGACTACAAGTGCCACAATAGAATCCTACACCAGATAGACGGTGCGGATGTGTAACAGTTAGAATAATACAATACAGGAATATGGGTCACTACTGTGGTAGATGTAAACAGTGACATTGGCTATCCCTCAACACTGATGTTAAAATTGAGACATTCGCCAGTGTATCCTTATATGAAGGACACACCAGAGCCCGCACACCAACGCCAAGGTTTCTCAAATGGCACGGGACCTAACGAGAGACCTTTTCTATTCTTCCTCTTATTCTTCTTCCTATTCTCTTCTTCTCCTCCTCTTCTTCCTACTCCCCCAACTTCCTCTCCTCTTTTTCTTTTTCTTTTCTTCCTCTTCTCCTCCTCCCCCTTCCTGTTTTTTTCTTATTGTTGCATGTTATCTTTAATTGAAATTGAGGAAAGTTTAGAAATGTTATATGTATATATATATATATATATATATATAATGTGTGTGTCTTTTATCAATTTAAATCCCATGTAAGAAAATAAAGTCTAATGTTAGCGTTTTTCTGAAGTAATTTTCTCATAGAAGAAGTGTGGATATTTCCTCCTCCACCAATATACCTAAGACACTTGTTAAAGTGTTGAAAACAGAATCAACATCTTGGAAGCTTAAAGAGTAGCTCCCACCATCCATTATTTTTTTTTGTTCTGCCCCTGCCTATTGCCCGTCTATCCCTAACCCCCTCCCTGCCTTTAATTTTTTTTTTTACATATTAAAAATGCCTTTTGTCTGCCTGGTCACTGATACCTGCTGGGGGGGGGGCATACTTCCACCATTAGTTCATCTATACAGGGTGCCTGCAGCTGTTTCCCCACTGCAACTCCCAGCTTGCCCTGACATCTATTGGCTGTCAGAGCATGCTGGGGGTTGTAGTGGGGAAACAACTGGAGGCATACTGTATAGGCGAACACCGTATCTGTGATGGACGCACATCCCGCTCCCCGCCACGCAGCCCGCAACCCCGACCCCGTCGCGCCGCTCAACTGGCTCCCCCTCCCCCCCCTTAGTTCACCCATTCAGTGTACCCCCTCCCCGCTGCGCAGCCTGCAAACCACCCGGCCCCGCCGCTCCACTCAACCCACTCCCCCTCCCCACCCCCCTTATTTCACCTATTCAGTGTCCCTCCGGCTGTTTCCCCACTACAACTCCCAGCTTGCCCTGACATCTATTGGCTGTCAGGGCATGCTGGGAGTTGTAGTGGTGAAACTGGAGGCATATTGTATAGGTGAACACGCAACCCCCCCCCCCCGACATAATATTTTACCTGTCCCCGGGAGCGAGGCCAGGGAGCCAGGGTGCATCCTCTTACTTCAAAGTGCTCGCTCCCGCCTGTCTGACTGGCAGGGAGCGAGCGTAGCCTGACTGAATTCGGACCGATGCCCGACCGGCATCGGTCCGAATTCAAGCATGACGTCACGCCATGCTGCAGCCGGCCACTAGGAGGGAGATCCCTAGTGTCCGGTTTTTAAATGTAAATTAAACCATTTTAATGGAAAAAAATATATAAAAGTATATTAGATATATGTTGTAGTACATAAGTACTACATTATATAAAAAAATTATTTATTTGGTGACAGTGCCCATTTAATAGTAATACATTCAAGAGAATAGACTAAGATGCTGTTGCACCCCCCCCCCCCCCACCCCTAAAAGAATGACATATACATTAATGGGAGATACTAAAGCTAAGAAATTAAAGTAAGAACAGCAGAGGAGGAGAAATAGGTAAAAGTAATAACAGAAAGAAGAAAAGCATAACAGAAACAGAAGTGTAAAAGAGCCAGTAGTAGTCGTAAATGGCAAAAAGGGACTTGTATCAAAAGTAGTAAAAAAAAAAAGTATTGAACCTGATCACTGCATCATTTTTCAAAAGGTGTCTGAGAAATTATAGGTGGAATCTCCCTACTTTTCCTTTGCACCAGATGTATTTTCAATTTAGGGGAATCCCAAAAAATACATTTAAAAAGTTAGTCTCCCCCTCCCCATATTCTGAGACCTTCAAAGAAAAAAAAAACTCAAACACCATGTTGTTTTTGTGTTTATTTTTCACTTTTTACATAGTAAATTTAATTTACTTAATAAAATTGTACATTATCCTGTTATTTTCATGTCAATATAACTTTATCTTCTTGTCTTAAAGTCTGATAAAAAAAAGTTTTTTTCTTAAGAAAAAAAAAAAAGTCTTCTACTTTTCAGATGAAGAATGGATGAGAAGCTTCCAAGGACATCCTCTTTTATTTCCCCGCTATGAACAAGAGCACAATATCAGTCAAGCTGATTCATTGATTCCTAATGTGCCCTTAGGCCTTCACAGCAGCGATTTATCTGATACCTCGGGTCTTGATATATGTTCGTCTAATCCATCACTGATCGGAACTGGACGGAAACCGGGGGATATATATCCAAGTGGGCTACAGTATCCAGAAGAATGTAGCCTGTCTTTGCATGAGGCAGTTCTTAGAGAAGAAAGGCCCTTTACCTGTTCAGAATGTGGAAAAAGTTTTATCCGGAAACAGAATCTTGTAGACCACGTAAGAAGTCACTTGGGGGAGAAGCCATTTCCATGCTCAGATTGCGGAAAATGTTTTGGCAGGAAATCAGTTCTTTTTAAACACTTGAGAATTCATAGAGGGAAAAGGCCATATTCGTGTCCAGAATGTGGTAAATCTTTTAGCAAAAAGACAAATGTTATGAAGCACCTAAGAACACACACATCGGCAAAGCCATTTGCATGCTCCGAATGTGGAAAATGTTTTGCCCAAAAATCATCTCTTGTTAACCACTATAAAAGTCACAGCGATAAGAAACCCTTTGCGTGTCCTGAATGTTGGAAATGGTTTAGTAAAAAATCGTATCTTATGTTACATATGCGAACTCACACGGGAGAGAAGCCATATTCCTGTATGGAATGTGGGAAAGGTTTTAGCAAGAAATCAAGTCTTGTGAGGCATCGAAGAACTCACACAAGGGGGAAGACTTTTTCGGAATACGGGCGATATTTTTCCCAAAAATCTGGTAATTATCGTCATTTTAAAAACCACCCTGACAAGCCGTTCTCCTGTCCTGAATGTGGGAAAGGCTTTAGTAGGAAAGCAAATGTTATGGTCCATCTGAGACTTCACACGGGGGAGAAGCCGTTTGCGTGTCAAGAATGTGGCAAATGCTTTAATCAGAAATCAAATCTGATGGTTCATGTAAGACTTCACACGGGGGAGCAGCCGTTCTCCTGTCCAGAATGTGGGAAATCGTTTAATCAGAAAGCAAATCTTTTGATACATCTACGACATCACACTCGGTAGAAGCTTTTTTAATGTTTAGAATGTGGGAAATGTTTTATCCAGAAAGTTAGTTGTCTACATCAGATGATACATTTGACTTTTCATATTGTAGGAAATGTTGGAAGGTGTGGAACTTCTCTGTAGGGCTTCCCGAGGATGCCTTTCAATGTATAACTTAGCCCTTTGAGGACCCGTATAATACTAGTATAGTGAAACAGAAGTCTACTCCTAAGAAGCTTTAATGTACATAGATATATATATATAGTGCATAATCAATACCATTACGGGACTAATAAACTCTTGATACAATTTGAAGTGAAAACAAAACTCCAAAACAATTAGCAAACAACTAATAATTTACAAATTTATTTAGGATTGTTAAACGGTATAAAAAGACTGGAAACTACTGAAAACATTGACTTTGTTTTTGTATACCCGTCAAAAAATAAATGAACAGAAACTAAACACTAACCTGTAAGTACGACAGAATGGCACCTAAAGATAGGACAAAATTGACCCACGTAAAATTGAAACTTACAGCATTTAAAAAGTTATGACTGCTGGAAAACCAAGAGGCAAAAACAAGAACAAAAAAAGTTTTTTTTCCTTAAGGACCTGCTCTACAATTCAGAATATTGCCGTTTTTTTTCTTACTCAGAATGGGTTATCATGGAGATATGGATTTGCATGATCTTAGTGACACTGTCACTAAAACAGAAAATTCTAGTTTTCGTGTGGATATCAAGGGTTTATTTTGAAACACTAAGGACAATTTGCCCCCCAGGAACTTAAGTATTGTTAACTATCGGCACCCGGCGATCAGTGGTGAATACTGCAACTAAACAAACTTACAAGACTTTCTGCCCTCTCTTCTATGTAGAACTGTTTTAGTTAAGCCTTCAAGCCGTCTTGAGGTTTTCTTCGAACTATTCGATTCAGACCGGGGAGAAGCTCGAAACAAAAAATCTTGGATCACTTTTTATACAGCAGTTTTTTTCGCTGCTCTGAAACACCATTGAAACCAAAGTGAAACTCGTATAAGATGTAATGGTGGCAATGACTGCGGAAAATGGCAAAAATATTTCTTAGAATTCTATTTAATGAAACATATATTGATCTAAAGTCAGTGTTTAGGTCTTTGAGAAAAAAAATCCTCTGAGGAAATGAAAAAAGGGGCTTTATGAACACATGAAAGACTTGGCCCAATCCGCATGATAATTCAAAGGAACAGCGAAGGACCCGTAAGGTCTGGACTAAAGAGTCGGGAGATATACTGTATTACGACCGGAGATGAACTCCTTATACACAAAACCCTTCAGATGGCCTAGATTTATTCATATCAAAATCTCTACGTATTTTATCTCTACGTAAGGTTTTGCTCTCACATTGTCAGATTTACAGTCTCCTTGTGGGAAAGTGTATTTTGTTGGTTTTTCATGCACTCAGTTGCACCATTAGGGGACATTTTATGCCAAATTGCACACATAATGTTATTAAAGGGGTTCTCCGCCCCTAGACATCCAAAGGATAGGGGATCGTGGGACCCTGCCCCTGAGGACCCCTGTAATGTCTGCTGCAGCACCCCAGACATCCGATGGACGGAGCGAACTTCGCTCCGTCCTGGATGGCTGGCGATGCGGGGCAGAGGCTTGTGATGTCACAGTCACGCCCCGCTCGTGATGTCACGGCCACGCCACCCACAATGCATGTCTATGGGAGGGGGCATGATGTCACGAACGGGGCGTGGCTGTAACATCACGAGCCTCTTGCGCTGCACCTGGCGCTCTTAATAAACGCCGGGTGCAGCAGGGAGATTGCGGGGGTCCCCAGCGAGATTAGACATCTTATCTCCTATCCTTTTGGATAGGGGATAAGATGTCTAGGGGTGTAGTACCCCTTTAATTACACTGGACTTCTCATTGACTGTGAGGTCTGCTTTTATGGTCAAATCAACAACAAAAAAACGAACGCAAAATTTGTTGGGAAAGTGTAGACTTTCTAGTAAATCTGGGCCTATGGGTCTGTGTTTTCACAAGTATTAACTTTTGTGGAAAGAATAGGTCACATGATTTGAGGTGAGTGAGTTATTCAAGATGCTGCGTAAAAAAGTAGAAATGATAGACGAGCTCAAAATTTTTTAGTTTTCGCTAGAAGTATCCAGAGATCTAGAAATTAGTTAAACCCCGTTATCATGGTATTAATCTAATAATACTTGGTCCACAAGGATTGTCTACTAAAGTGGAATATCTGTGGTCTAGTTGGGGGTCCATTTTATAGCTATAATCTTGGATGCCGTGGATTCCCCAAATGTTTTGAGAAGGTGTCTTCGGAAAATGACTTATTGTTTAAATTTTTAAAGTTTTTATGTTAAACATTTTTAAAACATTTTTGGTGTTTTTTTTTATTTTCCTTTATATATTCTAAAACAATCCCAAAATCTTGCAGTTTTCATTTGACCACTAGGCCTAAAACTGAACTAAGACTTCCTGTTCTGTCTGTGATGATAAGGAGGAGGCTGCTGGGAAAGTTATCTGTACAGCATTACAATGAATGTTTAGATACTGGGTATTGCGGTCCTCTTGCAAGGCCTGGGCTGTGATATAGCTGGGTTGGTGCTGTGTAGTGGAGTCCTTTATGAGACTAACATAGGATAGATACCTGTATGATTTTATCAAAATAGATTTATTGAAATATATATAGAAAGAGCTATTGTTTATACAATTGTTGTGTAGCTGGAGGTGGCTGCGGAGCCCTTGCAGCCGACCTCTACCACACAATGATCTTGTTGGGTCACAGGTAGTAGGTATATACAATATAAAATACAATAAATGATGCTAAAAATATCATATAAAATGACCAGAAATGGGTATTAAAACTGTAACAGTAACTAGTAGCACAGGGCGAGTAAGTGATAGCTAATATTTGGATATCATTGTTGGAAATAATCAAAAACAAATGATACAATCTTATATGTGCTCAGTTTATATCATGATATATTCCTGTGGGGAAAACTATTTTACATCTGTAAAGAGAGCTCTGTCCATATCATATAGGCGCTATGTGCCGTCCGTGACTGATGCCAATAAGTAGATATCCTGAAAATCAAGCGATTAGTCAACTGGGTATTTGATACTGTCCGTGTTCCTTATAGGAAAGTGCTGCGGAGAGAAAAGATATGGTGCTATGCACCTCATACCGGCATCTTGTGCAGTATGGCTGATGGCGAGCTCGGGGAGGGAGAGCTATGTGGCTGTATTCCGGTGGATGCGCTAGTGTGTGAGCGCGGCCTCTGTGTACTGGTACTGTGTTACAGATATCGGTTAGACGCGTTTCAAAGCATTCTTGCCTCTTTATTCAATAGTTATGTTGAAAAAAGTAACTATTGAAAAAGAGGCAAGAACACCACGAAACGCGTCTAATCGATATCTGTAACACAGCACCAGTACACAGAGGTCGCGCTGACACACTAACGCCATCCACCTCCACCTGCAGAAAACCATCACACGCATACCACACGAGGACACTGCCAAGCGTCCAGTGTAGTTCTACCTGCAGGATAGTCATTACGCTCACAACACACGAGGATGCCACCGAGCATCTAGCTGAGTTCGGCAACTAACAGCAAGTCCTCCGGAATACAGCCACAGACCTCGCCATCAGCCGTACTCAGCAGCAGAAGTCGGCGACTGGCTTGAGCCACAGAGGGTACGTTTTGTGAGAGCGCTGAGGGACCGGCATACGATGCCGGTGAGAGATGCATAGCACCATATCTTTTCTCTCCGTAGCACTTTCCTATAAGGAACACGGACAGTATCAAATACCCAGCTGACTAATCGCTTGATTTTCAGGATATCTACTTATTGGCATCAGTCACGGACGGCACATAGCGCCTATATGATATGGACAGAGCTCTCTTTACAGAGCTCTCCTTACAGATGTAAAATAGTTTTCCCCACAGGAATATAAACTGAGCACATATAAGATTGTACCATTTGTTTTCGATTATTTCCAACAATGATATCCAAATATTAGCTATCACTTACTCGCCCTGTGCTACTAGTTACTGTTAAATTTTTAATACCTATTTTTGGTCATTTTATATGATATTTTTAGCATCATTTATTGTATTTTATATTGTATATACCTATTACCTGTGACCCAACAAGATCATTGTGTGGTAGAGGTCGGCTGCAAGGGCTCCGCAGCCACCTCCAGCTACACAACAATTGTATAAACAATAGCTCTTTCTATATATATACTATATATATTTTATATTTCAATAAATCTATTTTGATACAATCATACAGGTATCTAAACTCTCAATCAAGTTGTATAGGGTACACAACTTTACTTTTGCCAGTCCTCGTCTGGCCCAATCTACCCAGTGTGGAGCGTCCTATCTCTTTTGTATCTATGACAATGAAAGGTGACACCAGTAGATAGAGAAGATAATAGGAGCTCAGACTCCCCCCCCCCCTCCCCTGTAGAATGATCTCTGCACAGGTCACATAGAATGCTTACACACCTGTCCAATACAAAGGATTGGGTCTGGAGAAGTCCATTGAGACTCTGCCCTTGGAGCTTGTAGTAAAGCATATCACAAAATGCTGTTAAAAAAACAGCTCAGACAAGATGGCCGCTCCCATAATAATGTACTATAAATAAATAAATTGAAATAAATAAATATCAAAATCAGAAAGTTGAAACATATCAGAAAAATTTTTCTGCGCTAAAAAAAAAAAAAAATAGGCAACACATTCATGAACATGAAGGAGTCAGTATAACGAATAATGTGCCTTACTTCATGGCTTGTCTGGTATTGTAAGAAAATTCTAACTTTTTGGGCCTTTTAAATTCTGTATCTTGAAGTGGTCAAATTGGTTTGTGAATCCCTCATATCCAATGAATGCAACAGATTACATAACATATTAGTGCGACTTAACTCCTTGAGATTAGTTCCTCTTAAATATTAAAAATGGAAGTTTCCTTTTATAACTGTTGAAATTGTAATGTCATTTAAAGACAGACCAGCGCCCATTACAATGGACTAGGGCAGGTAGCCACCATGTCAGGTGTATAGGTTTCAGGGAGGTCCTTTACCAAGCTTAAAAGGGTACTCTGGCCCTAAAACATGTTATCCCCTATCCAAAGGATAGGGGATAAGATGTCTGATCGCGGGGATCCCGCCAATGGGGACCCCCACAATCTAGCATGCAGCACTCACCTGTGAGCACTGCAGGAAATGCTGGAGGCTCCAAGTCTTATGCCTCCCGACCACGGGAACGGAGTATCTTGACATCACGACTCCGCCCCCGGGTGACGTCACGCCCCTCAATGCGAGTGTATGGGAGGGGGCGTGGCGGCATTGAGGGGGCAGGGCATAACGTCACCCGGGGGGTGGGGGTGTCGTGACGTCATGATACTCCGTCCCCGTGGTCGGGAGGCATAAGACATGGAGCCTCCAGCGCTTCCTGCAGTGCTCACAGGTGAGTGCTGCATGCTAGATTGCGGAGGTCCCCAGCGGCGGGACCCCCGCGATCAGACATCTTATCTCCTATACTTTGGATAGGGGATAACATGTCTTAGGGCCGGAGTACCCCTTTTATCACCTTCAGGTAGAGAGGTCAGGATCACTGAAAGAAGCACTCCAGGAATTTTATTTATGTGCGATTTATTTATCAAGGTCGTTCGACTATTTAATAAATAGGTCGCGTGTAAGAAAAAGTAAGTAAAAACAAATTGCCATATAAAAGCTATACGTTTGAAAAGAATGATAAATCTCCATCTGTATGTTTTTTATGTGATTGAAAAAAATGGCCACTAGGTGGCTCTGTTCTGTTCCCAGTTAGTTTGGTCTCCTCCCGGCCTGGCAGGAGACCAAACTCGCAGGCTTCAGTGACGTTGTGCCTGCTAGGGAACACCCACTTTCTCCTGCTGGGAGCTCACACGATGTGAGCAAGGGGAAAAGTATGATACACAGCTTTTAAAAGCTCAGAATATTTTTTAAGGGCAGGAGGGATGTTAGGAGTAGTTAGGGAATATAATCTGAGTTACTGTAGAAAATATGGTCTGATGACAGGTTCTCTTTAAGTGATTTGGCAGGCGTGAGTTTTCAGCCATATTGATAGAAAATAATTTCATATTGCAATCTCCCATGATTTTGCAGAGAGAGAGAGAGAGAGAGAGAGAGAGTGGAGTTTACTCATTGCAGGATGCTGGAGTCCAGCTACGTGAACTGCTGAGACTCATTAGTGGATTGGTGTCAGTTCATATTATGTGCAGTTTTGATGCATTTTCTCATGCAAAGTTTTTTTGAGAAATAATGAAGAATGTCATTTGACCTTTGACATTTGAATTATATGTTAATTCTTCAGGGTAAGTTCAAAAGTTGTGTATTTTTGCAAATTTTTTTGCAGTTTTAGTGTGTTGTTGCGATTTTTCAAATTAATGGTTTCAATTATGCGTTTTTAGTTCGATTTGCGCTATAATGGTGAAGAAATGCCATCTTGGCAGCAGTTTCAGGAAAGTAATGGCAAAAATGCAGAAAATACACAGCTAAATTGGAATTTGTGAACAAAGCCTCAGGGGAGGTGTATAACGACTACGACTATACATATATATATATATATATGTACTGATACTATAGAAATAGCAACAGTATACAGGTAGAGCTGTAGATAGATGTATCATGACTATATATTCTGATCCCAAAGAAATAGCAACAGAATACAGATAGAACTGGAAAGGAAATGTATAGCTTCTATATATCCTGATGACATAGAGATAGCAGCAGCAGCAGCAGCAGCAGCAGTATACAGATAGAGCTGGGAGAGGGGTATAACTATTATATATCATGATCCTATTGATGGAGCAGGAGTAGTATACAGATAGAGCTGGAAGGGGAGGGGAATAACTACTATATTTCCTGATCCCATAGAGATAGCAGTAGTATACAGATGGAGCTGGGAGGGAGGTGTATAACTTCTGTATATCCTGTTGCCATGTAAATAGTAGCAGCAGTATACAGATAGACTTTATATAGAGAAAATGAAGATGGCAACTCACCGATCTATGAAGATAAAGTGTATTTTATTTCCAAACGATACACATGGATACCTAAATGGGGGGTGCGTCACCGATGCAAGGCCGTGCAAAGGAACGGCGCTGTTTCGTGCTGACGCACTTCCTCAGCCTAGCACAGGCATATCCTGATCCTATAGGTGGAGCAGGAGTAGTATACAGATAGAGCAGGGAGGGGAGAGTCTGGGAACTAGCATGAAGGATCCGATAGGTCACAGTAAGTCAGCTGACCCAGGACTGACCACTTCCTGAGACACACAAAGCATTTTTAATTTTGTAGTTGTAGTTGAGTGCTGTTCACATGATCCAGTACTAAAATGTATGGATGCACCAGAGCTGGGAAGAAACAAATGGCACTGTAGGAATAGTGGCGGTAAGCATGCATTATATGAGTTTTTAAAAAAAGACCAAATAAATCCTGGAGTGCTTCTTGAATGGACTTTTTATTAGAGACATCTGCCCTTTAACTCTTGTAGCACCATTGTGTGGAAATGATATGGACATGTGTCCCGGAAAGTGTAACAGTGTAAATAATGTGTAGAAAATTTCTTTGTATGCAGTGTCGGTCAGAAGGGCCGAACAACAGAAGGTATGAGTATGATCACTTCTGTGTTGCGTTGCCTCCAGCTGTTGCAAAGCTACAACTCCCAGCATGCCCGGAAGTTGTAGTTTTGCAATAGCTGGGGGCACATTAGTTGGAAAACATTGCTCTGAGCATTGTTATAGGTCTCCCATCCACTGCCCAGACCATGATAGTAGCTGCTGCTTAGCATTAGCATACTGGTTGGGGTTCCCCAGTTGGGAAAACACTCTTAGGGACTATGCCACAGTTATGCTGGACTACCTGCCTCTATGTTCCCCATTGACATTGAACTGTTTGCTTATGCTCCTCCCCTTATCATGAGTGTATTATACGACAATGCCAGCAGTATATTATGTATAACAATGGCTGATTGTGTATCACCTTTTTTTTATCGTTTTTCCTCATTGTTTATATGTTATTATGCAAATAAAGCTTTAAAAAAAAATCCACATTGTAGGGCTTTCTTATACAATGGTATCAAATGATGCAAGGGGGGGGACCTCCAGGAAAAGGGGACCCGCATGATGTAAATGGCTCTTCGACCAAAAACGGTCACAGGAGGATGTCAAGAATACAACACGAGCTTCTCCGATCCATACCTTCTCAGCACGGATGGGCTACAACAGCTGTATAGAAGATACACAGTAGTCCAAAATGATACATAAATAGCAAAAGTAGCAATGTTGCACAATAATCCATAAACCTGTAAGGATTAACGGGGTATTCCTGTATCAGAAAATTGTAATTAAATAAAACTATATCCCCAAGATATAGAACTAACTAATATGTTATAAATTGTACTGGCTTCAGCATGTGTTTGCTTGCTTGATCCTTGACAGGAAGTTGTGCAGTCCTCTCATTGTCAGCATGGTGTTGTCTCAGCAGCACTATGGCTCCTTCCTCTCTCCTGACAGAAAATGGTGTGGTCCTCTGTCAGTATGGTGTTGATTCAGCAGTTCCCCAGCTACTTCCTCTCTCATGACAGAAAGTTGTGTAGTCCACACAGTGTGGTGTTGTCTCAGAAGCTCCCCGACTTCTTTCTAATCTGACAGGAAGTTGTGTAGTCCTCTTATTTTCAGTGTGGTGTTGTCTTTGCAGCTCCTTGTTTCCTCCTTCTCTCCTGACAGGTAGTTGTGTAGACTTCTTATTGTCAGTGTGGCATTGTCTCCGCAGCTCCCTGAATTCTCTCTCTCTCTTTCCAGAGACAAAACATATTCTGCTGTCTCAGAAAGCCTCTCTGGATCTTGTCTCTAAGCTCCAGCCCTGGCACCTAAGTGATTTCACCCCCTCTTAACAAGCCCCTTCAGTCTACATCATCACCATCTCTTAGTCATCCACATATTAATCTTTATTGGGACATTTACGGAAGAATGAGATGTGGTTACAGAATGCTGGGGGAGATTTTCAAAAACCTACTGTAATTTCTGTTTCTGCAATATAATTGGTAATAACTGGTCTGCTGGTTATACTAGTCTGTAGACTAACACAACAAGAACGTGGTTTAAAATGTCAGGAAGTGCTCGAGCCCAAATGCTGATGTGCATTTATAAGGAATAGCATGTCCTGCACTTGTGGTCCATTGCTAAGGGCAATCCCCAGCAAAAAATGCATACAATGGAGGATGTCTGCAACCGACCACAAGGACCAAACATAACATCCTTACCCGATGAATGGGTGTGTGGATGTGAACATAGAGGAGTAAAAAACACAAAATAACATAAATGCACTGGTGTGGTGGATGTAGCAATGGGCGTTGGTGTGCGGGCTCAGGTATGTCCTTCATATAAGGATATACTGGCTAATGTCTCAATTTTACATCAGTTTTGAGGGTTAGCCAATGTCATTGCTACATCCACCACACCAGTGCATTTATGTTATTTTGTGTTTTTTACTAGTCTGTAGACTGTATAATCCATACCCAGCAGTCCATTCTTCATAGTATTTGAGAGAGTCTTTTTGCAGTTTTGGGTTTAGTATACAGTGACTTTGTGCTCAAGTATTGTTGTGTACTGCTTGTGCTGTGAGCAAATTATTATATATTTTTTGCGAACTGTAGAGCATTTTTCTGCCCTCATATGTGCATACCACATACCTACATCTAAGTGGTGTACTATTTTGTACCTGTTAATCTGTCAAGGGCCTAGATACTGTGAAAGTCTAGGCAAAAGTACTCACCAGCTGCCGCGTCATTGTTCCGCTCACTGAACGGACGGAGCAGAGCGATGACGCGGCCCATCAATCAAGCGGAGGGGGCGTCGCTCCCGGCCGAAGAACGGGAGTAGATGAGAAGAGCTCCCCGCCCAGGTGACTACTTACGGCGGCGGCGGTGACTAGTTTATAACTTCATATCTTCACCATCCCTGGGGGCAGGAGCATCCCCCGGGAATGGTGAAAATAAAGATTTTACCCTATATAACGCTTTGCCAAGCGTTATATTGGGTAAAATCTGATGATTTGTTCCCTTTAAGTGTACTGTAGAGCATTTTTCTGCCTTCATATGTGCATACTACATACCTACATCTAAGTAGTATACTATTTTGTACCTGTTAATCTGGCAAGGGCCTAGATACTGTGAAAGTCCAGGCAAAAGTACTCACCGGCTGGTGTTTTACTAAAATAAGTTTTTTTTAAGAGTACTGTAGCACATTTTTGTGTCCAGCCAATAATACACACCTGCTGCTGTTCTAGACAAATACTGTTTTAAGCGTAGGGAAGCGTATTCAAGCGTACTCCCCTCATATACGCAATAAGTATGTCAGGCAGAGTAGTGCCAGGATGTGCACAGTGGAATGGCAGAGTCCTAAATTCATCAAGCGCAGGCAGAGGTCGCAGCAGAGTAGGGGCGTGTGGCAACCGGAGTCGCAGCGAGAGGTCTGAGCTCCCGGTGTCAGCTAGCAGTCGTGTCTCGACCAGCAACCCAGCAGCCATGATTGATCGGTTTACTCTGTCATCCACTTCATCCCAAGTGACATCCGACACCCCCAGTCAACAGTCGGTGGGTTCCTCAGACTCAACCCTCAGTTGGCATGGCCCTCATGCTGCTGCTGCCACCTCAAGACTCTGTCATTGTGCTGCTCTATGGTCTCCTCATGCTAATGCTACAACCTCCAGGCTCTGTCATTGTGCCGCAATATGGTCTCCTCATGCTAATTCTGCCACCTTCAGGATCTTTCATTGTGCTGCTCTATGGTCTCCTCATGCTAATGCTCCCACCTCCATGCTCAGTCATTGTGCCACCATATGGTCTCCTCATGCTGATGCTGCCACCTCCAAGCTCTCTAAGTGTGCTGCTCTATGGTCTCCTCATGCTGATGCTGCCACCTCCAGGCTCTCTCATTGTGCTGCTCTATGGTCTCCTCATGCTGATGCTACCACCTCCAGGCTTTCTCATTGTGCTGCCATGGATACTGCAAAACATAATTAAGGTGCTGGTCCACAGTTTCAGAAATTCCTCTGCATCAGGGTCACTTTCAGGACTCCTGATGCTGCGGCTGCCTCCTCCAGGCTGTCTCATTCAGCCACTATATGGTCTCTTCATGCTGCCACAAACTCCAGGCTGTGCCATTCAGGACTATATGGTCTCCCCATGCTGCAACAAACTCCAGGCAGTCATTCAGCCACTATATGGTCTCATCCATCATACTGATGCCACCTCCAGGCTCTGTCATTGTGCTGCCATGTGCCTCCTTGTTTGATTTTGTCCTTTGTACCCACACGCTGGGGCCCAGGACACTAAAACTTGGGAGCTAAAATTTCCATTTCAAAATTCTCAATTTCAAAATCTTAAGTTTAAAAATCTTAAATTTCAATGTTCTCCTCATGCTTCTGCCAACTCCAGGCTGTGCCATTCAGCCACTGTATGGTCTTCTCATGCTTCAGCCACCTCCAGGCTGTGTCATTCAGCCAATATATGGTCTACTGATGCTGCTGGGCCTGGGCCTAAAAATTGTTATGGTAGCAATAGCTACCATAAATCTTCCAAAAGTCCAAAGTGGATATAGCACCAAATAGCTGAGGACTCAGGCTAGTAGATGGAGTGAGACTTTATTTTCTATCCATGTGCAACGTTTCAGCAACAAACTGCCTTTTTCAAGCATACCATAAATCTTCTATTTAAATTTCAAAATTCATCTTTTAATCTTAGGGATTGTGAAGGCCTAGTGTCTCCTCATCTGCCGCCAACTCCAGGCTGTGCCATTCATCCACTATATGGTCTCCTCATGCTGCCAACACCTCCACGCTGTGTCATTCAGCCACTATGTGGTCTCCTCATGCTGCCAACACCTCCACGCTGTGCCATTCAGTCACTATATGGTCTCCTCATGCTGCCAACACCTCCACGCTGTGCCATTCAGTCACTATATGGTCTCCTCACACTGATGCCACCACCAGGCTCTGTCATTGTGCTGCTGTGCGGCAGGGATTTTAAAAGCGATGCCGGTAATCTGCATGTTATTCTGAATAACAGTATTATTTCACTACCCCAGCACACTCCATATGCGTCTTAGAACACAGCAAACTGTTCTATACCCCTATAGAGGCTGTATGTAGGCTAGAAATAGACTTTTTTTTTTTATATAGATTCGCCGCGAAAAAATTCGACCCGAACCAAATTTTTTCGGCCTACAAGAGATTACAGGTGAGTTTCTGGTGCTTTGCACAGAGATGTGTATAATGTATATGGTGCAGAGATGTGTGTGTATACAGTATATGGTGCAGAGATGTGTGTGTATACAGTATATAGTGCAGAGCTGTGTGTATACAGTATATAGTACAGAGCTGTGTATACAGTATATAGTACAGAGCTGTGTATACAGTATATAGTACAGAGCTGTGTGTATACAGTATATAGTACAGAGCTGTGTATATACAGTATATAGTGCAGAGCTGTGTATACAGTATATAGTGCAGAGCTGTGTGTATACAGTATATAGTACAGAGCTGTGTATACAGTATATAGTGCAGCGCTGTGTATACAGTATATAGTGCAGCGCTGTGTATACAGTATATAGTGCAGAGCTGTGTGTATACAGTATATAGTACAGAGCTGTGTATACAGTATATAGTACAGAGCTGTGTATACAGTATATAGTACAGAGCTGTGTGTATACAGTATATAGTACAGAGCTGTGTATATACAGTATATAGTGCAGAGCTGTGTATACAGTATATAGTGCAGAGCTGTGTGTATACAGTATATAGTACAGAGCTGTGTATACAGTATATAGTGCAGCGCTGTGTATACAGTATATAGTGCAGCGCTGTGTATACAGTATATAGTGCAGAGCTGTGTGTATACAGTATATAGTGCAGAGCTGTGTGTATACAGTATATAGTGCAGAGCTGTGTGTATACAGTATATAGTGCAGAGCTGTGTGTATACAGTATATAGTGCAGAGCTGTGTGTATACAGTATATAGTGCAGAGCTGTGTGTATACAGCATATAGTGCAGAGCTGCGTGTGTACAGTATATATAGTGCAGAGCTGCGTGTATACAGTGTATATAGTGCAGAGCTGCGTGTATACAGTATATAGTGCAGAGCTGCGTGTATACAGTATATATAGTGCAGAGCTGCGTGTATACAGTATATATAGTGCAGAGCTGTGTGTATACAGTATATATAGTACAGAGCTGTGTGTATACAGTATATAGTACAGAGCTGTGTGTATACAGTATATAGTACAGAGCTGTGATTCTGACTCCTCCCACACGAGACTGATCACCTGATCATGACATCATCAAAGGTCCTTTAGCCCTCTAGACTCTTTGAGGCCTTAGAAGAAGCTCGAACATGAGGCCCCTCACCCCCACACAACCCCTCCCACAAGTTACCGGGACTGTGCTAGTATTACTGTGTGTAAGAAGTGCGCACAAAAAGTAAGGGGGAGGCGAAAATGTATCTGCTGCAAAAATGTGTAAAGTACGGGGTGAAGCCATGTTACGATCCTCTGGTCCATACAGTACTGCGAGGGTTAACCTGCTACCAGAAAAGCGCGCAAAGAAAGCCCGCGCTGCACCACGACCCTCCCCTGGACGTGGCTACCGTGTACACGTGTCGCAGCCAAAAGGGAACTTAAAGTCACTGCTGTTGTTTGCCGGGGGACCGGAAGTAGGGGCTGCACCGATGACGTCCTTCCGGTCGGCAGCCAACTTGGAGAAGCCCATTATAAAAGGAGCACTGTACAGCAACCTCTTCAGTCTGCACGGGGAAGAGGAGAGTACAGACATGGTGGAGAGCAGCGTTCCACGTGGTGAGAGTCCAAAGATGGCGCCGGAGCAGTGGAAAGTTGTGGCGGTTGCAGCCCAACTATTCCAAGAACTTGCCGACCGTCTTCAGCAGTTGTCGCTGAACACTGAGGGGGCCTGTGAACTACCCCCATTGCCCGATGACGACGACGACTGGCCGGCCACCCCTTCGGGGGAATCTTCAGGGACATCAAGAGCGGCATCACTGGTGAGACTGTCCCCACACCACCGGACATGAGGATCCTGGGCCGAGATCCAGACAGAGGAGTCTTCCGTGAGTACCCCGGCGGAAGCCTTATTTTAATCCTCCTCCCGCCCAGAACCAGAAGTACCCCTGTCCCAATTAACCCTGCCGAGTGCACGGCCACGCTCACCCCCTCTGCCTAAGTGGGTGTTTGGGGACAAACCCTAGCTCATCCAGTTGATGCACGAGACTGTCCTCCCTGAGCCCGAGAAGCCACTCCCACCGGTCCCCACAGCACAGAAGGAGAGGGCCTGCAGGGAGGCCGAAATGGCTAAGCTTATGGAACAGCTTAGTTCATCTCTGTTCATCTCTTAAGTCTGTTCATCTCCCCTATGAAGAAAGGGTCCGCCCGCAGCAAAATACCAAAGATCTGGAGGCCCTCTACATCCGCATGTGGGACCACCCCCGAGAAGGGGAAACACTCTTAGAGCGCCGCCGTGCTACGGTGGCCAAATTCGACAAGGCCAGGGGATATGGTACTCTCCTTGATTGCAGGACAGGAAGTACCATCATGGTGAACAGAAGGGCCGTCCAAAGGGAGTATCTTCTCAAAAAATACTCCCTGGAAGTTGGAGAAATAGTGGAATATACACCGGTCCAGAGTCTAAAGGGTGAGTGGGCTGCAGTGGTCACGAGGCCAAAGAACCCCACGCAGATCCCCTTCAAGTATTTCCCCTCCGATGACTATGAGGCGGACCCGCATGGACTGAGGCCGAAGAGGTCCATCCCTATTGCCTCCAACGAAAGAGACTTCCTCCCACAACAACCAGATGTCTCCATATCTGCAAATTTGCCCAGGCCTACTCCTACTGAGGAGGTTTGGCCTAAAGTGCGGGCACCAACCACTGTGCCTAAGCCTACTCCGTGCCCGGAGGTTTGGCCTACCCACCAGGCACCTTCCAAAGTGCCTCGGCCTACTCCTACTGAGGAGGTTTGGCCGAATCAACCGGCACCAATGAAAACAGCGGCCATTAATTTCTTGGTCAACGTAAACCCCACGGTGTCTGTCTACCCTGACCAATGTTGCTTGGGACACCACCATCAACCCTGTCAAGGGGTCCTCGTCTCATCCACAGCCCCAGAGGCACAGAAGTGCCACCAATAGAGGAGGGTATGTCAGGAGGGGGTTTATGTAAAATCTGCCCTAATGTTTTTTTGTTCAACTCTGTCTTTATAGACTAATGCAACGTTGATGAAGGTGCCTAGCAGGACTATGCTACGACAGTTCCAGTTAATAATGCAATCACCAACTTGTGCCTGGCCTATGGCCAAGAGACTCCTGGTCCTTAGGAGATTCGAAAGTATGTGACCGGCTAAGTGGTAGTAACTGTGTCTAGTGGACTCCTGGCACAGGTGGACTGTTGATCCTTGTGCACCTGTTTACATGTACATATGTATCTATCTATAAAGTAATACAGACAAAGAATAAGTCAGCCAGCACTTTAGTTGATACCAAACTATTATATGGACCTGGCCTACAGGTGCACGCTACTAGGCTAGATATACAGCAACAGAAGAATGCAGCAGCACACTGCCAGCACAAGGATATAGGTGCAACATGAATATGCAGTTAAAACATGGAGAGCTATACAGCTATGGTGTAATAGATGCAAATGTGAAACTATGAAATAGTGAGGCACTTAGCTCGCAAATTTGTCTCCGCCGGCGGTCAAATAGCTTGGACCGTCCCACCGCGATAAGGTAGCCTCCTGGGACGGACCCTACACTGTGAATATGCCTCTGTGTGAACAGTTCAGTAAGCATGGCAGGGTCTGGAACATCCAAGACACCTTATATACACACCTGATAGAGGTGGGTGGGGTGCAAGGCCAACATGGAGGTAGCCCCTCCCCCGTATGTGCAATACAGACAAAGAATAAGTCAGCCAGCTACCTCCATGTTGGCCTTGCACCCCACCCACCTCTATCAAGTGTATATAAGGTGTCTTGGATGTTCCAGATCCTGCCATGCTTACTGAACTGTTCACACAGAGGCATATTCACAGTGTAGGGTCCGTCCCAGGAGGCTACCTTATCGCGGTGGGACGGTCCAAGCTATTTGACCGCCGGCGGAGACAAATTTGCGAGCTAAGTGCCTCACTATTTCATAGTTTCACATTTGCATCTATTACACCATAGCTGTATAGTCTCCATGTTTTAACTGCATATTCATGTTGCACCTATATCCTTGTGCTGGCAGTGTGCTGCTGCATTCTTCTGTTGCTGTATCTATAAAGTAATATATATTGTCCCTGTGTGGATAATTTGCTCTCCTATCATGTGAATGCACCTGTCCATTTTTGTGTCCTCCAATAAATGTGTGTTTAAAGGTTAAACTAATGTAAATGGTTATTGTACAGGGATTTCAACTCTGTACACGTGTACACAAAATTATAATGGTGTTGTAGTAGCTGTATTCAGTGGCTCTCTCAGCTCCACTGAGAGAAACATTCATGTCACACATCACTAACACCTACTCAGGGTAATCTACCCCTCAGATACCAAGACTGACTTCCAAATACTTTCATGTACACATAGTACATATCTTCACTTCTCCAGTGTACTTACCTCACACTAATTTCAGTACACAAAATAAATATCTCATACTTCAAGTAACTCAACACAAAGCTTTAGGGACTGTAACGTGTCATTATTCAGTTCCATACCACTGTTTGTACACTAACTTGTTCTTTTTCTTTCTACCTGTTCAGGATGCTCTTTCTGGCCAGAAGGCGCTTTTGTAAGTCTAAGTGTATACACGTATTCAGTAAGGTAACCTGTGTCAGGATTATCTAGGAAGAGTTCTAGGGATAGAACGTGTAGCCAATGGACCCTAGTAGCTAGGTATTGGCCAGACAGCCTCAGGCAAGCCAGTACACCACCTGTGTGCATAACAGGTAACTAATGTGGTATAAATAAAAATATAAAGTGAGATTCAAATGTCTTAGTATGTAGTAACTCTCAGCTTAGCATACATACTTCTAACAGTTTAGTCAAAGCAGAGAAAGAAAAAAAAAAGTGTCATGGTGGATATAACTGGACATAAGATGGACACAGGAAGATGCTGAGCAGAGGAATTTGGATTGACCCTGCTGTGTATGTCTGGTTTGGGTGGGGGCTGGATGGACACAGGAATCTGGGGAGATAAGAAGAGCTGAGTCTAGTGTGTGATGTCCCAGAGACAGGAGCTGATGCTAGTACAGAGCCTGCTGGGACCTGTAGTACCCCGATAGCTTAGGAGTCATCTGATGGAGTTGCTGTGTTGATCTCTGGGGTGAGAGTTGCTGCCATTACGACCTTACCCTGGCAGCCATTAGATTAAGGGCAGAAAACAGACAGATGGGTGAGCATGGGCAAACAATGGGCAACAGAAGGGACAAACCACAGATCCCGGGATTCCGCTCCAGGTTCAATGCTCCAATGTATTGTCCGCAGTCCACCGATAACAACTCCACGTCTAGTGGTACCTCAAGTTCCCTGGGAGGTCCGGTCCTCAAATCCGCTCCTCAGTTCACAAGGGTCCACAGATAAGTCCAACGCGATACCTTGTTCCAGAGGACGACCTCAGTCTCAGCTCCTCTATCCCAGCAATCCTCCAAATTCTGGGGCACAATGTCCAGGGCAGGTTGTACTGGCAACGACTCTCTCCCCAGAGATCAACACAGCAACTCCATCAGATGACTCCTCAGCTATCTGGGTACTACAAGTCCCAGCAGGCTCTGTACTAGCATCAGCTCCTGTCTCTGGGACATCACACACTAGACTCAGCTCTTCTTACCTCCCCAGATTCCTGTGTCCATCCAGCCCCCACCCAAACCAGACATACACAGCAGGGTCAATCCACATTCCTCTTTAGGCAGTAATAGCTGTCCCCTTAGTGACCTCCTTTAGGTTTTTAGGTAGTAAAAACAGTCCCCTTAATGACCCCTTTAGGTAGTAAATGCAGTCCTCTTCGTTAACCCCTTTAGGTAGTAAATGCAGTCCCCTTTAGTGCCGCCCCCCCCCATAGGCAGTAATAGAAGTCCCCTTATTTACCACCTTTAGGTCTTTAGGTTGTACTATCAGTCCTCTTAGTGACCCCCTGTAGGTAGTACTATCAGTCCTCTTAATGACCTCCTGTAGGTAGTACTATCAGTCCTCTTAGTGACCCCCTGTAGGTAGTACTATCAGTCCTCTTAGTGACCCCCTGTAGATAGTACAAAAGTACAATCAGTCCTCTTAGTGACCCCCTGTAGGTAGTACTATCAGTCCTCTTAGTGACCCCCTGTAGGTAGTACTATCAGTCCCCTTAGTGACCCCCTGTAGGTAGTACTATCAGTCCTCTTAGTGACCCCCTGTAGGTAGTACTATCAGTCCCCTTAGTGACCCCCTGTAGGTAGTACTATCAGTCCCCTTAGTGACCACCTTTAGGTCTTTAGGTAGTAATAGCAGTCCCTTTAATTAACCCCTTTAGGTTGTTATATCAGTCCTTTTAGTGACCTCCTGTAGGTAGTACTATCAGTCCTCTTAGTGAACCCCTGTAGGTAATACTATCAGTCCTCTTAGTGACCCCCTGTAGGTAATACTATCAGTCCTCTTAGTGACCCCCTGTAGGTAGTACGATCAGTCCTCTTAGTGACCCCCTGTAGGTAGTACTATCAGTCCCCTTAGTGACCCCCTGTAGGTAGTACTATCAGTCCCCTTAGTGACCCCCTGTAGGTAGTACTATCAGTCCCCTTAGTGACCCCCTGTAGGTAATACTATCAGTCCTCTTAGTGACCCCCTGTAGGTAGTAATATCAGTCCTTTTAGTGACCCCCTGTAGGTAGTACTATCAGTCCTCTTAGTGACCCCTTTACATAGTAATAGCAGACCCCTTTAGGTTGTAATAGCAGTCCCCTCAGTGACCCCCATTAGGTAGTAATATCACCACCTTTGGGTAGTAGGGGCAGACCCCTTAAGGTAGCTTAAGTGGATGCCCCCACTCTCAGAATTAGGCAGCTGCAAGACCCCGTCAAGCGTGAAACCTTAGTCAGCCGCCTAACTTGCCAGATGGAAGAGCCGCCTCTGTTTACCATCTACTGTCCTTTGGTCCCATGAGGTGTAACTCCTCCTCCTGGTGGCAGTCTCTCCAATCTAGACAGTAGAGGAGTGGGCGATGGGGAGGGGTATTTCTCCTGCTGTTTCCTCCCCAAATTAATAAAAAAAAATGGGCACAGCCCTTATAAATAGCAAAATAACTTAAATGGGCACTGTCAGATACAAAAACTTTTGATATATTGTAAAGCATCTATAACCAATAGGTTTTGCAATCGCTTTCATTAGAAATTTTTCAGTATTTCATACTTACAAAGGCAGTCAAAGAACTGCCCCCCCCCCCCCCCGCCTGCTTGGACACATACTAGTCCTGCTGTGTCCATGCGTCATCACCTATGTCATGGACACACTTCCTTGATTGACAGCTGTGAGCGCAGGAAAAATCCTCCCACTGTCAGCTTGTGTCCCGCTACTGTCAGTGAGGACAAGCTGGGAGTTGTAGTTCTGCTAATGCTAGGGGAGAGATGTGAGCAGACAGCATACTGAGGGAGGGGGCGGAGACCTGCACAGTGAGGCCACGCCCCCCTCCCTTTCAGAGGAATTCAGACTAGTGAGCCAAATTAAAAGTGTAATAAAAAAATAAATAAAGGTGCTAGACACATAAAAATTAGATGTACATGGTCAGGATTAAGTACTGAGTGATATATTAAAAAATAATTCTTGGATCTGTCGGGTACGCTTTAAAGTTTAAAATGGTCAAATTTGAAAAATCAAGCAAATCCTTCATATTAAGGCTTTGTGATAAAATAGTTTGTGGATGTGTGATTTCACCAGGTTCTGTGTCAGTCTATCCCAACCAGCGTGCCTCCAGCTGTTGCAAAACTACAACTCCCAGCATGCCCGGACAGCCAACGGCTGTCCGGGCATGCTGGGAGTTGTAGTTTTGCAACAGCTGGAGGTACCCAGGTTGGATAAATAACGCTCTACTGTGTATAAGAAGAAGATCGATGGTGAATCTGCAACTAAATCTGCACGGGATACATGCGTTTTTTTTTTTTTTTTTTTCATCGTATTTACGACAGATCTGTATGGGGAAAAAAAAATCCAAATCGTAATTCCAATCACGCCAATGTCCGTCATTAACCCCTTTAAATGCTGTGATCAACAGCCATCATGGCACTTAAAGGGGTACTCCGGTGGAAAACTTTTTTTTTTTTTTATAAATCAACTGGTGCCAGAAAGTTAAACAGATTTGTAAATTAGAAAAAATATATAGGGGATCTCAGCTCACCTGGGACTTGCACGGCTACCTCCAGACAAGTAGAAAAAAAGCAAAAAAAAAGCCAGCAAGTAGAAGTAAAACGTCCGTCTTTATTCAGGGTTCTTCTATAAAAGCCTTCACGGTGGCAGACAAACAAACAGTGGACATATCAAAAATTTAAAATATTGCACAAAAAGAGAGGGGTCCCACGCCTGCCCGCTCAACGAAAGTCTATGGGAAGGGGGCGTGACCGCTGTC
This sequence comes from Hyla sarda, assembly GCF_029499605.1. Classification (NCBI taxonomy): domain Eukaryota; kingdom Metazoa; phylum Chordata; class Amphibia; order Anura; family Hylidae; genus Hyla; species Hyla sarda. The sequence continues at coordinate 438,025,366 of NC_079191.1, read as the reverse complement.
ACACCCCTTGCCATAGACTTTGGTAGAGGGGGTGGGCGTGACGTCACACCCGGCGGCCGCGAACACGGAAGCCCGCACACAGCGTTCGGAGTAATGAAAGGCAGGGCAGCGCACAACCCCTTTAAGAGGCATAATCACTGTCTTCCTGCCCTATCGGCACCCCTCACAACAGATATGTGGGGGTCCGATCGGTTTCTCTGCCCTCTGGTGGTCTCCTCTGCTTCTCCGTGCGAGTCCCGCGTCCGAGACATTATTCAGACCATGTTCACACGGCAGAAATATTGTCCCATTGATTTCAAGGAATTGATTTGTAGTATAAGTTTGTACTTTGTTTTTTTTTTTACTAGCATTCTCTATTCTATCCTATGTTTTTATTTAAAAAAAAATTGTATTTGTGGGGCAAAATTTATTGTACAGAGTTTACTGCACAGTAAAACGGACATGCCAAATTTCTTCTACGGGTCAGTCAGACTTCATCGATTACATGTTCTGACCCCCTATTACTTTTTTATTCTTCCACCTATGGAGCTGTATAACCCGCATATTTGTTATTTTTACTTTTTAGAGTTGTAGTTTTTAGCATTACCACATTTCTGTAGTTGTGTAGGTTTTTTTTTATCACTTTTTATTTCATTTATTTTCTGGAATTTGGTATTGTTTGTGTTTTGACCTGCAGGATATGATAAATGAATAGTTTGGACAATTCAGCACGCTACAATACCATATGCTTTTTTTTTTTTTTTTTGCTTACATTTTTTATTTGGAAAATAGGTCGATTTTAATTTGTTTTAGGGGAGAATTTTTTTATTTATTATCTTTAAAACATTGTTTTTACTTTTTTATTTTCAATCCCCTATCGGATGTTTATAAGCAATAATTTGGTTGCTTATAAAGATCAATGCAATGCCTATTCCATGATCTGTTATCGGCAGGTACAGCCTGCCATAGGCAGGATGAATCAGCAGATCAGTCACTGCAGGCACCGAGGACCAGCAAAGGCCTTAGGCTGCTGTGCAAATAATTGGGATCGGTCCCACTATACTACCAACGACACATCAAAATACTGTTTAGATGCCAAGATTGCTATTGATCATGGCATGAAAACAGTTAAATGACCAACATCAATGTTATCTCCAATGTCAGTCATTCCCGGCAGGTGTCGGCGGCAAATAGCAGCTGACACCCACCAAGTATGGAGCAGGCTCGGTTATATAGCCTGTGCCATACTACCTCACCTGACTCATGCTGTAAATGTATATTATGGATTTGGAAGGAGTTAATATATGTCTTCAAATATTAAATAATCGGGTCTCTGGTGACCCGATCGCCCGGAAAATAACGATGATCGGTGCAGTCAGAGACCGCTCCGATCCATCCTGAGATATAAGAGCGAGGTGGCAGCTGCCACCTTGCTCCTAAACCCCTGCCATTGGTCGTTAGAACTAGCGACCAATGGCAGGAGGGGGGCGGGAGGTTAGAGGTGAAATCCCCGCTCTGCCCCGCCCCTGGATGTCGGGGCAGAGCGGGGGGGGGGAAGATGGCGGAGGGTCCCGGGACCGGCGATCATGTCCCGGGACCGGCGATCGTGTCGGGACCCGCGGCGGTATCTGGACCGACAGAGCGGGACCGGCGGAGGCAGCAGTGAAGATCAGCGGTAAGCGATCTTCACTGCTGCGTTCCAGGAGTTGCCAAACTACAACTCCCAGACAGCCAAAGGCTTTCTGGACATGCTGGGAGTTGTAGTTTTGCAACATCTGGAGGCCCGCAGTTTGGAGACCACTGTGCAGTGGTGTCCAAACTGTGCTCTTACAGATGTTGCAAAACTAAAACGCCCAGCATGCCCAGACAGTCCAGGCATGCTGGGAGTTGTAGTTCTGTAACATGTGGCCCTTCAGATGTTGCAGAACTACAACTCCAAGCATGCCTGACAGTCTGGGCATGCTTGGAGTTGAAGTTTTGCAACATCTGGAGGGCTACAGCTTGGATACCACTGCACAGTGGTCACCAAACTGTGACCCTCCAGATATTGCAAAACTAACTCCCAACATGTCTTTCGGCGGTCTGGGCATACAGGGAGTTGTAGTTTTTCAACAGCTGGAGGCACCCTTTTTGGGAAACACTGAGTTAAGTAACAAACTCAGTGTTTTGCAACCAGTGTGCCTCCAGCTGTTGCATAACTACAACCCCCAGCATGCACGGACAGCCAAAGGGCATGCTGGGAGTGTTAGTAGTATGCCTCCAGCTGTTGCATAACTACAAGTCCCAGCATGCCCTCAGTTGTCACTGCATGCTGAGAGTTGTAGTTTTTGCAACGGCTGAAGGCACACTGGTTGTGAAGTTTGTTACCTAACACAGTGTTTCGCAACCAGTGTGCCTCCAGCTGTTGCAAACTACAACTCCCAGCATGCACTGATAGACCGTACATGCAGGGAGTTGTAGTTTTGCAACAGCTGGAGGCACACTGGTTGCGAAACACTGAGTTAAGTAACAAACTCTGTGTTTTGCAACCAGTGTGCCTCCAGCTGTTGCATAACTTCAAACCCCAGCATGCACGGACAGCCAAAGGGCATGCTGGTAGTGGTAGTTTTGCAACTGCTGGAGGTTTGCGCCCCTCCCCCCATGTGAATGTACAGGGTACATTCACACGGCCGGGGTCTACAGGGAGCTTCTTGCTACAAGTTTGAGATGCAGCAAGTTTTCCGCCGCAGCTCAAACTCCCAGCGGGAAGCTCGCTGTAGACCCTGGCCGTGTGAATGTACCCTAAAAACACCACACTATACTACATTACACAAAATAAAAAGTAAAACAAACCCCTACACAGACCCCCCCCCCCCCAAATAAAAAATGTCTTATATGACACTTGACATACACATATGAGATATTTCCTTACTCGAGAGAAATTGGGTTACAAATTTTGGGGGGGATTTCTCTCCTTTTACCCCTTATAAAAATACAACAACTGGGTCTACAAGAACATGTGAGTGTAAAAAATGCAGATTTTGAATTCCTGTGAAACACCTAAAGGGTTAACACACTTACTGAATGTCATTTTGAATACTTTGGGGGGTGTAGTTTTTATAATGGGGTCATTTGTGGGGTATTTCTAATAAGAAAGCCCTTCAAATCCACTTCAAAACAGAACTGGTCCCTGAAAAATTCAGATTTAGAAAATTTTGTGAAAAATGTGAAAATTGCTGCTGAACTTTGAAGCCCTCTGGTGTCTTCCAAAAGTAAAAACTCATCAATTTTATGAAGCAAACATAAAGTAGACATATTGTATATGTGAATCAGTATATAATGTATTTGGGATGTCTATGTTCCTTACAAGCAGAGAGTATTAAAGTTCGAAAATTGCAAAATTTTATGAAACTTTGGAATTTTTCACCAAGAAATGATCCAAGTATCGTTGAAATTTTACTGCTATGTTAAAGTAGAATATGTCATGAAAAAAACTATCTCGGAATCAAATTCATAAGTAAAAGCGTCCCAGAGTTATTAATGCTTCAAGGGGTACTCCGCCCCTGGCATCTTATCCCCTATCCAAAGGATAGGAGATAAGATGTTAGATTGCCGCGGTCCCGCTGCTGGGGACCCCGGGGATCGCCGCTGTGACACCCCGCCATCATTACTGCACAAAGCCAGTTCGCTCTGTGCGTAATGACTGGCGATACAGGGGCCAAAGCAGTGTGACGTCATGGCTCCGCCCCTCATGACATCACGGCCCGTCCCCTTAATGCAAGTCTATGGCAGGGGGCGTGACGACCCCAACGCCTCTTCCCATAGACTTGTATTGACGGGGGCGGGCCGTGACGTCACGAGGGGCGGAGCCGTGACGTAATGATGCTCCGGCCCCTGTATTGCCCGTCATTACGTGCAGAGCGGGGTGCTGCAGCAGCGATCCCCAGGGTCCCCAGCAGCGGGACCCCGGCGATCTGACATCTTATCCCCTATCCTTTGGATAGGGGATAAGATGTCTAGGGGCGGAGTACCCCTTTAAAGTGACAGTGGTCAGATGTGCAAAAAACGCTCAGGTCCTTAAGGTGAAAATGGGCTTGGTCCTTAACCTGTTGGGGAAGAAGGGCGTATGCATACGCCCTTGCGTCCTTAATTTCGGTCCCCGCCGCGCGCCGGGCGGGGACCGAGCTGGGGTGAATGCTGATATCGATCAGCAGGCACCCCATGCAAATGCCCAGGGGGGTCATTAGACCCCCCCCATGTCGGCGATCGGCGCAAATCGCAAGTGAATTCACACTTGCGATTTGCGCCGATTCCGGGTCATTACGGGTCTATGGTGACCTGGAATAGAAGGGGGATCGCGGGTGTCTAAGACACCCACGATCCCCCTAAAGCGATAGGAGTGAGGTGGCAGGGTGCCACCCCTCCTATCCCTGCTATTGGTGGTCTAGACGCGACCACCAATAGCAGATCTGGGGCGGGGGGGGGTTTACTTTCGTTTTCCCCGTCCTGCCCACCCACAATAGGCGGGGCAGAACGGGGAAAACGAAGAGGAGCGGCGCCGGAGTCCACTTACCCCTCCGGAGGCTGCGGAGCGACAGGGATCGGCGGCGGCGACGGAGATCTGCGGCGGCGTGCGGCAGAAGAGGACGGCTCCCGGATGCGACGGAAGCCGGTGAGTAGTTGCCTAGCAACATCTAGAGGGCTACAGTCTGAGACCACTATAGTGGTCTCCAGACTGTAGCCCTCCAGATGTTGCAAAACTACAACTCCCAGCATGCCCAGACAGCTGTTTGCTGTGTGGGCATGCTGGAATTTGTAGTTTTGCAACAGCTGGAGGTCTGCAGTTTAGAGACCACTGCACAGTGATCTCTATACTGCCCTCTAGATCTTGCAAAACTACAACTCCTAGCATGCCCACACAGCTGTTTGCTGTCTGGGCATGCTGGGAGTTGTAGTTTTGCAACATCTGGAGGTCCACAGTTTGGAGATCACTGTTCAGTGGTCTCTAAATTGTAGCACTCCAGATGTTGCAAAACTACAAATTCCAGCATGCCCACACAGAAAACAGCTGTCTCGGCATGCTGGGAGTTGTAGTTGCGTACCTCTAGCTGTTGCATAACTACATCTCCCAGCATCCCCTTCTGTGATCAGTCATGCTGGGAATTGTAGTTTTGCAACAGCTGGAGGCACACTGGTTGGAAAATACTGAGGTAACAGAACCTAACTGAAGGTTTTCCAACCAGTGTGCCTCCAGCTGTTGCAAAACTACAACTCCCAGCATGTACTGACAGACCGTGCATGCTGGGAGTTGTAGTTTTGCAACAGCTGGAGGCTCACTGGTTGGAAAATACTGAGTTAGGTAACAGAACCTAACTGAAGGTTTTCCAACCAGTGTGCCTCCAGCTGTTGCAAAACTACAACTCCCAGCATGTACTGACAGACCGTGCATGCTGGGAGTTGTAGTTTTGAAACAGCTGTACAGGGTACATTCACACGGGCGCGTTTACAGCAAGTTTCCTGCTTCAAGTATGAGCTGCGAATGTACCCTGAAAACACTACACTACACTAACACCTAATAAAGAGTAAAACACTACATATACACCCCCTTACACTGCCCCCCCCCCCCCCCAATAAAAATGAAAAACGTATTGTATGGCAGTGTTTCCAAAACGGAGCCTCCAGCTGTTGCAAAACAACAGCTCACAGCATTTCCGGACAGCCACTGACTGTCCAGGCATGCTGGGAGTTTAGCAACAGCTGGAGGCACCCTGTTTGGGAATCACTGGCGTAGAATACCCCTATGTCCACCCCTATGCAATCCCTAATTTAGTCCTCAAATGCGCATGGCGCTCTCTCACTTCGGAGCCCTGTCGTATTTCAAGGAAACAGTTTAGGGTCACATATGGGGTATTTCCGTACTCGCGAGAAATTGCACTACAAATTTTGGGGGGCTTGTTCTCCTTTTACCCCTTATGAAAAGGAAAATTTGGGGTCTACACCAGCCTGTTAGTGTAAAAAAAAAAAAAAATTTTTACACTAACATGCTGGTGTTGCCCTTTACTTTTTATTTTCACAAGAGGTAAAAGGAAAAAAAAGACCCCCAAAATTTGTAACGCAATTTCTCCTGAGTACGGAGATACCCCATATGTGGGCGTAAAATGCTCTGCGGGCGCACAACAAGGCTCAGGAGTGAGAGTGCACCATGTACATTTGAGGCCGAAATTGGTGATTTGCACAGGGGTGGCTGATTTTACAGCGGTTCTGACATAAACCCCAAAAAATAAATACCCACATGTGATCCCATTTTGGAAACTACACCCCTCGTGTAATGTAATAAGGGGTACAATGAGCATTTACACCCCACAGGTGTCTGACAGATTTTTGGGACAGTGGTCCGTGAAAATGAAAAATGTAATTTTTTTGTTTGCACAGCCCACTGTTCCAAAGATCTGTCAAACGCCAGTGGGGTGTAAATGCTCACTGTACCCCTTATTACATTCCGTGAAGGGTGTAGTTTCCAAAATGGGGTCACATGTGGGGGAGTCCACTGTTCTGGCACCACGGGGGGCTTTGTAAATGCACATGGCCCCCGACTTCCATTCCAAACAAATTATCTCTCTAAAAGCTCAATGACGCTCCTTCTCTTCTGAGCATTGTAGTTCGCTCGCAGTGCACTTGACGTCCAAACATGGGGTATTTCCATACTCAGAAGAAATGGGGTTACAAATTTTGGGGGGCATTTTCTCCTATTACCCTTTGTAAAAAAGTAAAATTTGGGGAAAAACCAGCATTTTAGTGGAAAAATATTTTTTTTCATTTACACATCCGATTTTAACAAAAAGTTGTCAAACACCTGTGGGGTGTTAAGCTTCACTGTACCCCTTGTTACGTTCCTTGAGGGGTGTCGTTTCCATAATAGTGTGCGATGTGTTTTTTTTTTCCTGTTCTGGCACCATAGGGGCTTCCTAAATGGGACATGCCCCCCAAAAACCATTTCAGAAAAACACACTCTCCTAAATCCCATTGTTGCTCCTTCGCTTCTGAGCCCTCTAGTGCACCCGCCGAACACTTGACATACACATATGAGGTATTTCCTTACTCGAGAGAAATTGGGTTACACATTGAGAGGATTTTTTTCCTTTTACCCATTGTAAAAATTCAAAAATTGGGTCTACAAGAACATGCGAGTGTAAAAAAATTAAGATTTTGAATTTTCTCCTTCACTTTGCTGCTATTCCTGTGAAACACCTAAAGGGTTAACACACTTACTGAATGTCATTTTGAATACTTTGATGGGTGCAGTTTTTATAATGGGGTCATTTATGGGGTATTTCTAACCAGAAGACCCTTCAAATCCACTTCAAACCTGAACTGGTCCCTGAAAAATTCCGATTTTGAAAATTTTGCGAAAAATTGGAAAATTGTTGCTGAACTTTGAAGCCCTCTGATGTCTTCCAAAAGTAAAAACTCATCAATTTTCTGATGCAAACATAAAGTAGACATATTGTATATGTGAATCAATATATAATTTATTTGGAATATCCATATTCCTTATAAGCAGAGAGCTTCAAAGATAGAAAAATGCTAAATTTTCAAATTTTTCATGAAATTATTGAATTTTTCACCAAGAAATGATGCAAATATCGCCGAAAATTTACCACTAACATAAAGTAGAATATGTCAAGAAAAAACAATCTCGGAATCAAATTTATAAGTAAAAGCATCCCAGAGTTATTAATGCTTAAAGTGACAGTGGTCAGATGTGCAAAAAATGCTCCCGTCCTTAGGGTCATAATGGGCTCCGTCCCCAAGGGGTTAAAGGGGTATTCCAGGCAAAACCTTTTTTTCTATATATCAATTGGCTCCGGAAAGTTAAACAGATTTGTAAATTACTTCTATTAAAAAATCTTAATCCTTCCAATAGTTATTAGCTTCTGAAGTTTTCTGTCTAACTGCTCAATGATGATGTCACGTCCCGGGAGCTGTGCATGATGGGAGAATATCACCATAGGAACTGCACAGCTCCCGGGATGTGAGTCATCAGAGAGCAGTTAGACAGAAAACATCAACTCAACTTCAGAAGCTAATAATCCTTCCAATAGTTAAGATTTTTTAATAGAAGTAATTTACAAATCTGTTTAACTTTCCAGAGCCAGTTGATATATAAAAAAAAAGTTTTGGCCTGGAATACCCCTTTAATTTCATATATCTATTTTAATTATACATTTTAGGTCTTTCATTTTTTTTTTTTAACTACTTTTGATAATTAATTGTAATAAAGGAGCGGTTTGTGCAAGGGCCCTGCACAGCCGCACACACAACATTTAATAATTAAATTCATATCATTGTTACTATTATCACTTAGCCTGTACTAATTATTACTGTATTATCTATGATATTTTGTTATTTTATATATCATTATATATAGTAAGTAACAACATTAATTTTATCACTCACCTTCTCACTCTATCCTGACATCTATCAAAATTTCAGCCATTTCATACAGATCACATGTGCATCTAGAGGTCTGTATTTCCATATATTATTTCTATATTATATTTTGACACGTAGGGTTAACGTGTAACATACAGTACCTCGATACACATCCATTTCCTTTTAGTGTGAGCCCCCCACCTCCAATTGATGTTTAACAAGACTCGATTTCTCGGCAAAACGTTTCCCACATTCAGGACATGAAAACGGCTTCTCCCTTGTGTGAGTTTTTACATGTTCATTAAGATTTGATTTATGACTAAAACATTTTCCACATTCGGGACAAGGAAATGGCTTCTCCCCGGTGTGAACTCTTTGATGTGACTTAAGATGTGGTTTTTGACTAAAACACTTCCCACATTCAAGACATGTGAACGGCTTCTCTCCCGTGTGGGTTGTCAGATGGCCGACAAGAACAGCTTTAAAGGTAAAACATTTCCCACATACTGTACATGAATACGGCTTCTCCCCTGTGTGAATTCTGTGATGTTCACGAAGACCTGATTTTTGGGTAAAACATTTCCCACATACTCTACATAAATATGGCTTTTCCCCTGTGTGAATTCTGTGATGTAACTCAAGATTAAGTTTCCTACGAAAAGTTTTCCCACATTCTGAACATACATATGGCCTTTCAGATTGGTTTACTCGCTTGTGCACAAAAGGTTTCTTTCCATTTCTCTGTTCGGCAATCAGTAATTGATGAGAGAAAGGTTCCTGGTGACCAGCGGTATTTGTGGATAGGTCGCTGCTGTGAAGGACTATGGGTACATAAGGAGCTGCTGAATTATCTAGGGTGGCGTAGCTATTTTCTTCCTCAAAATGCGGAGATAACATGAAAAGTCCATGGGAGTCTCTCATCCAGTGTTCATCTGGAGAAAGAAACATTTTCTTATTTTCCCAAAGAAACAAAGACACAATATAACACAGATATATATATAATAGACAAATAATGGACTAATCGAGAACTGGTAAAAGGTTGTGTACCTGATGCAACTTTATAGGAAAATTGTAAAGAGAAAAAGTTTACTGTTCTCTAGAAAGATCCTTGATGTATGTTATGGTTTGGTCTAAGGGTATTTTCCCACGTACCGCATGCGCCGCGTATTTCCTGCTGCGCAAAATCTGCAGCAGCAGTGGGAAATGAGCTGCGTATCCATTGCTCTCCATACACACAGGGCTTTCCAGCGGCAGCCCTATGTGTGTAGTGAGTTTTGGAGGCGGGGCCGCGCGTCACAATAACGCCGGCACGCGGCCCCGCCTCCAAAACTCACTACACACATAGGGCTGCAGCTGGAAAGCCCTGTGTGTATGGTGAGCGGGGGATACACGGTGTATTTTCTGCTGCTGCAGCAGATTATGCGCAGCAGGAAATACGCTGCGTATGCGGTAAGTGGGAACGTACCGTAGATGTGTATTTAAAGGGGTACTCCGCCCCTAGGCATTTTATCCCCTATCCAAAGGATAGGGGATAAGATGTCTGGTCGCAGGGGTCCCACCGCTGGGGACCCCCGTGATCTCGGCTGCAGTACCCCGCTGTCAGTACTGCACAGAGCAAACTCGCTTTGTGCGTAATGACGGGCGATACAGAGGCTGGAGCATCATGACATCACGGCTCCGCCCCCTTGTGATGCCACGGCCCGCCCCTTTAATGCAAGTCTATGGGAGGGGGCGTGATAGCTGTCCACAGGCAGTCCTGTGGAGAGAGAAATGTAGTAATATTGGGAGACACTTTGCGCTCTCTCTCTTACTCTCTCACTGTAATGCTTAGCATACGTATCTTTCAATGCGCGGTAACAGTTATTAGTTGTGTGGTGCTATGCACTTCTCACCGCTTCCGCTGGGTCCCTCGGAGCTCTCACAATTGCCCTGTAGGCTCGAGCGGACGTGCCTAGGCGTTGTCAGGTTAACAGGTCTCTGGCAACCCGTAAGTGCCGGGAGGGAGAGGTCTGTTGGAGTGGTGAGGTCTTCAGCGGCGTTCTCCTCCTGCGCCACGTGCGCGAATGTCCGGGCTTTAAATGTGGATGGGAACACAGTTGTAGATCAGAGTGCAGTTGTAGAGCAGAACACAGGTAAACGTGCAACATAAAATGCAATAAAATGGGAGAGTGAAATTGGCACAATCACTAGCACAGAGTGGGATTCTATATACTGCACAATAAATAAACTATATCAATACACCCAGGATAATCCTGCGATTATATTATTTGCAGCTATGGAAAATGAAATGTAGACAAGATGATAATTGGACAAAGTGTAATTTGCTACATGCTAATTTACCGCATTTCTTTTGTGATTGAAAAATAACTGCACTTCCAAAGTCCCGGCAGCGCATCATCTATCAACCTCCACCACCACCCCCAGCCCGGAGTGCGCTCACACTCTACAAAGCGCTGCGTAACTTACAGCAGCGCAACGCCGCCCCACCTCCGTATTTTCTTTAACATTTACGCCCTTCACCATGCTGGATAAATAACGTTATATTTTAATGGATCGGCGATATTAAATATGTTTATTTTTATTATGTTAACATGTTTTTTAAATGGAAAAGCGGGATGATTTAAACTTTTAATATGGAAGGGGTATTTATTATTTATTTTTTTTACACTTTGTTAGTCCTCAAGGGACTCAAAGGGAGCAATCATTAGATTTCTTATAAAGATCAATGCAGTTCCATTAAACTGCATTGATCTATGTGATCTGCGCTCGATTACAGAGCCTGCTGCATACAGACTCTAATAATAGGAGAAGATTGGCTGCCATGGAAGGAGAGGTAAACTTTCTGGCCGCCAGAACATCTCTGTTCATGGTATCGCGCAGCCTGATTGATTGTTATGGTAACTTCCTATCACATTTTTCATTAACAAAGACGTTTACAGTCAAACAGGATGTATTCAGGACTCTTACATTTCTCCGACACTGATTCTGGTTCCTCAGGTCCAATTGTCGTCTCACCGTCACGTTTCTACAAGGATCAAACATTAAAGACGTAAGAAAAAAAAAACAAGATTCCTGGTTTATCTTAAATGTATTTATATATTTATACTCTTATTTTATTTTTTTATTTTTTTTTTATGTCTCTTATACTCGTTTTCTTAAGACTAAATAAAATGTCTACTTTTTATCCTGAAGATTATCATGACAATTATTTACCTCACAGACTCTTCCTATACACAGCACTATTCAGCAGGAGCATCCACAGGCCCCAATAAGAAGAGGACATAGGGGGAAATTTATTATTAGTGGTAGAAGCTTTTCCTTTCTATAGGTTTCGCAATTTTTTGCGCAGTGAGGATTTTTGCTTGTCTTTTTTTTTAAAATACTATATTGTTTTGTGTATTGTAGAAAGCATTTTGTAGTGGATACAAATTTATCATGTGCGTTCTTTTTGTTTAGACATTTATGTTTTGCACAAATACGATGTTTTTGACGCAAATATACACCATCGTATCCGATGGAGATGAGCAGCAGAGAATAGACATGTCCAGGCAGTGCGCTGTGATTGCGCTAGGAGCTGGGCAGCAGCGGGGACATGTCTGCGGTGGCGAATGAATGAAGCTTACATTCTGGACATGTCTGCGGTGGCGAATGAATGAATGAATGAAGCTTACATTCTGGACATGTCGGCTTCGTTCATTCATTCGCCGCCGCCGGTTCCTGACATGTCCTGCTGCTGCCCTGCTCCAAGTAGATGAGGAGCAGGCAGCGAAAGGAGGAATAAGCACACTGGGGCCAATGCATTATTATAAACACACTGGGGCCAATTAATTATTATAAATATGCATTGTGGGGCATAAATTTGGGGGGTCAAAGTAGTAATTTAAAAAACCCCGCCAGGAGCCCTGAATGGTCCTTGGTGCCGGCCATTCAGGACTCCCGGCGGTGGATTTAAAAATGAAAGTTTACACAGTAGTATATACATTGCAGGGGAGCGGAGCATGCCGCCCGTTCCTCTGCTTTATAACTGCTGATCACAGTGGGTCTCTGGAGAATGACCTGCTGCGATCTGCCCCTCAGCCCAATGACTATAACTCCCATCACGGGCAGAGTCTGTCCATGATGGGAGTAGTAGTCCTAACATTCCAAAAAAAGTCCTGCAGCCGGGGTATGTGCAAGTGCCATCTTTCAGCGCGGCAGTACTACAATTACTCCCATCATGGGACACAGAATGTCACATGATGGGATTAGTAGTCCAGGGCAAAGGGACAATTTGTAGGGAGGCAGAGTCTCATTCCTGAGACCCTCTGCGACCTTTACTGCTCCACCCCCTAGTTATGATTTCATTATGGGGCGGAGTTACACAGTCCAGGCCTGTAGCCAGCGTTTCGCATATTGGGAACAGAGCCTTTCTGGCAGTGTGTTCCCAAACAGTGAGACTCCAGCTGTTGCTTAACTACAGCCCCCCCATGATGAGAGGCTTCCTGTTTAGGAACACTCTGCATTATGTGCGCACTCCCCGGGGGAGAACGCAAAAAATTTTCTAACCCGTGTTTTTCTTTTGTTCTCATTTCAGAAACATGAATGTGGAGGACTACGTTAGATTCGGTGGACTGCGACGATGACCAGCGTTTTTTTTATGTCAATAAAAGGGTTAACGAGGGCTGTGGGGGAGTTTTTTTAAATACATTTTTTTTTCATTGCGTCGTGTTTTTTATAATTGAATTTTCAGGCTTAGTAGTGGAAGCTGTCTTATAGACGGAATCCATTACTATGCCAGGGCTTAGCGTTAGCCCAAAAAACAGCTAGTGCTAACTACAATTATTGCCCCGGTACCCACCGCCACAGGGGTGCCGGGGAGAGCAGGTACCAACAGGCCCGGAGTGTCAAAAATGGCGCTCCTGGGACTAGGCTGTAAGAGGCTGGCATTATGTCGGCTGGGGAGGGCCAGTAACAATGGTCCTCGCCCACCCTGGTAACGTCAGGCTGTTGCTGCTTGGTAGGTATCTGGCTGATACTGAAAATAGGGGGAACCCTATGCTTTTTTTTTTTTATATATATAAATAACGTCTGTGGTTCCCCCTATTTTCAGTATCAGCCAGATACCAACCAAGCAACAAGAGCCTGGAGTTACCAGGGTGGGCAAGGACTATAGTTACTGGCCCTCCCTAGCCTAAATAATGCCAGTCTGTTACCGCCTAGGCGCCATATTTGATGCTCCTGGTTTGTTCGTACTGGCTCTTCCTGGCACCCCTGGGCGGTGGATACTGGGGTAATAATTTGAGGTTAGCACTAGCTGTTTTTGGGGCTAACACTAAGCCCCGGCTTAGTAATGGACTCTGAATTTTTAGGCCTAGTAGTGGAAGCCGTCTTGTAGACAATTATAAAAAAACACGACACATTGGGGGAAAAAATATTTTAAAAAACACTTCCCCACAGCCCTCATTAACCCTTTTATTGAAATTTAAACAACACTGGTCATCGTCGCAATCCACTGAATCTGATGTAGTCCTCCGCATTCACGTATCTGAAATGAGAAGGAAAACAAAAAAAGGTTAGTACATTTTTGGCGCTCTCCCCTGGGGACTGCGCCCATACTGCAGTGTGTTCCTAAACATGGAGCCTCCAACTGTTGACGTCTGCCTACTGTATCCTGTATATGCAGTCATCTATAGATGGGTGTATATACAGGATAGCGCACAGAGACTTAACCCAGAACTGCTCAGCAGCAGCATGGGTTAACTCTTTCCCTGCTGGGCTCCTGTATAGTATACATAGGTACACTAGAAACATAGAATGTGTCGGCAGATAAGAAACATTTGGCCCATCTAGTCTGCCCAATAATCTGAATACTATGAATAGTCCCTGGGCCTATCATATGAAGGATAGCCTTATACCTATCTCTATCTTATATGAAGGATATCCTTATACCTATCTCTATCTTATATGAAGGATAGCCTTATGCTTATCCCATGCATGTTTAAACTCCTTCACTGTATTTGCAGCGACCACATCTGCAGGAAGACTATTCCATGCATCCACTACTCTCTCAGTAAAGTAATACTTCCTGATATTACTGCAGACACCTTTCCCCTCTAATTTATAACTATGTCCTCTATATATAACACTATGTCCTCTATATAACACTATGTCCTCTATATAACACTATGTCCTCTATATAACACTATGTACTCTATATAACACTATGTCCTCTATATAACACTATGTCCTCTATATAACACTATGTCCTCTATATAACACTATGTCCTCTATATAACACTATGTCCTCTATATAACACTATGTCCTCTATATAACACTATGTCCTCTATATAACACTATGTCCTCTATATATAACACTATGTCCTCTATATATAACACTATGTCCTCTATATATAACACTATGTCCTCTATATATAACACTATGTCCTCTATATATAACACTATGTCCTCTATATAACACTATGTCCTCTTGTGGTAGTTTTTCTTCTCTTATATATCTTCTCCTCCTTTACCGTGTTGATTCTCTTTATGTATTTAAAAGTCTCTATCATATCCCTCTGTCTCTGTGCACCCCTGTATACTATACAGCCGGCAGAGGTAAGTAGTGAAGCTCTGCACCCTGTATATGCTATACATCACTCCTCACCTCCTTACACTCCCTGGGCTGGGCGCTCTGCATCTGACCCATGGAGTGGTACCAGAAGGCAGTGAAAAAATGGCCACAGGGTAAAAAATTACTGTTTCCACACACCAGCAAAAAAGCAAGAAAAACTGACAAAATTCAGGGAAAAACTGTGACAGTTTTTCTGGCGTTTTTATTGGTGGACAAAAAAAATCCTGGCCTCAAAGCAATAGAACAAAATCCCTGTGTCCACTTTTCCTGTGAGGTGCAGCTCGGGTGTACAAATAGAGCGTATACTGTATACTCCACTGCTGGAGAAGAGGATATAGAGTGTATACTGTATACTCCACTGCTGGAGAAGAGGATATAGAGTGTATACTGTATACTCCACTGCTGGAGAAGAGGATATAGAGCGTATACTGTATACTCCACTGCTGGAGAAGAGGATATAGAGCATATACTGTATACTCCACTGCTGGAGAAGAGGATATAGAGCATATACTGTATACTCCACTGCTGGAGAAGAGGATATAGAGTGTATACTGTATACTCCACTGCTGGAGAAGAGGATATAGAGCATATACTGTATACTCCACTGCTGGAGAAGAGGATCTAGAGCGTATACTGTATACTCCACTGCTGGAGAAGAGGATATAGAGCGTATACTGTATACTCCACTGCTGGAGAAGAGGATATAGAGCGTATACTGTATACTCCACTGCTGGAGAAGAGGATATAGAGCGTATACTGTATACTCCACTGCTGGAGAAGAGGATATAGAGCGTATACTGTATACTCCACTGCTGGAGAAGAGGATATAGAGCGTATACTGTATACTCCACTGCTGGAGAAGAGGATATAGAGTGTATACTGTATACTCCACTGCTGGAGAAGAGGATATAGAGCGTATACTGTATACTCCACTGCTGGAGAAGAGGATATAGAGCGTATACTGTATACTCCACTGCTGGAGAAGAGGATATAGAGTGTATACTGTATACTCCACTGCTGGAGAAGAGGATATAGAGTGTATACTGTATACTCCACTGCTGGAGAAGAGGATATAGAGTGTATACTGTATACTCCACTGCTGGAGAAGAGGATATAGAGTGTATACTGTATACTCCACTGCTGGAGAAGAGGATATAGAGTGTATACTGTATACTCCACTGCTGGAGAAGAGGATATAGAGTGTATACTGTATACTCCACTGCTGGAGAAGAGGATATAGAGCGTATACTGTATACTCCACTGCTGGAGAAGAGGATATATAGAGTGTATACTGTATACTCCACTGCTGGAGAAGAGGATATAGAGCGTATACTGTATACTCCACTGCTGGAGAAGAGGATATAGAGCGTATACTGTATACTCCACTGCTGGAGAAGAGGATATAGAGCGTATACTGTATACTCCACTGCTGGAGAAGAGGATATAGAGGGGCATTTACTAATCTTTTACTATGTAGTCTGGTTTTTACCCTGTTTTTTTCTACTTCATTTTTGACTATGTGCGACAAATTTACTAAATTGCTGCACGGCATTAATAAATTTGGCACACATAGGCAAAAGTGGGAAATTTACTTCATGTAGTAGAAAAAATAGTCTGTTCCTTTTTCCTGCTGTCTGAATAGGTTTGGCTGCTGGTTTCCTTCTGGATCTTTTGTTTTTGAGTTTTTTTTAGCTTTTTCACCACATCTAAATAATTCAATAACTACAGTGGTCCCTCAAGTTACAATATTAATTGGTTCCAGGAAAACCATTGTAAGTTGAAACCATTGTATGTTGAGACCATAACTCTATGGAAACAGGGTAATTGGTTCTAAAGGCACCAAAATGTCATCCAAAAATAGGAAAAAGTGACAAAGAAAAATAAGTAGATAACTGATATAGATAAAGCAAATCCTTACATATAAAAGTAAGAAAGATCTGCTGGGAGCTGTAAATCACTGTCTATGTCAGTGTTTCCCAAGCAGGGAGCCTCCAGCTGTTGCAAAACTATAACTCCCAGCATGCCTGGACAGCCAAAGGCTGTCCGGGCATGCTGGGAGTTGTAGTTTTGCAAAAAATGGGGCCACCCTGCTTGGCAAACACTGGTCTATGTAGAGGACAGGAGCTTCTTCAGGGGTCCTGTACAGTACAGGCAATGTCCAAAACAAGTAATGGAGTTGCCCTCACCTGGTGTCCAAAAGAGCAGCTAACCCTGATACAGGTAAAGAGTACAGAACATGTAATACCAGACACCAGTCAGTGCATACACTTCAGTAATACAGGGGTTTTACCAGTGAATGCCCATTTTGATTGGTTGGTTCTTCCAGCCATTGACACGTTTTACAGATCTGGACTGTCTGTAGCATTGTATGTTGAGTCTGGTTTCAACTTACGATGGTCCAGAAAAGACCATTGTATGTTGAAACTATTGTATGTTGAGGCCATTGTAAGTTGAGGGATCACTGTAAATTGTAGTCATGGCTCAGAAGTGGTAAACGGCGTTTAGTGTGTGTGTGTGTGTGTGTGTGTGTTTATTACATTTTTTTAACACAGTTTTTTTCTCCCTAAATGTACTTACACTTTTTTTTTTTTGGTTACTTCTTCTACAGATCTGTGTATCCTGTGGACTCCTTCGGATTCGGTGGACTACTTCGATGACCAGCGTTTTTCTTTGCTTGATGTTAATAAAATGGTTAACGAGGGCTTGTGGGGGAGTGTTTTTTGTAATAAATTTTTTTTAAAACCTGTTGTGTTTTATTTTTATTTTACTTTACTAGACAGGCTTAGTAGTGGAAGCTGTCTTATAGACTGAGTCCATTACTAAACCGGGCTTAGCGTTAGCCACAAAAACAGCTAGCGCTAACCCCCAATTATTACCCCGGTACCCAACACCACAGGGGTGCCGGGAAGAGCCGGTACCAACAGGCCCGGAGCGTCAAAAATGGCGCTCCTGGGCCTAGGCGGTAACAGGCTGGCGTTATTTAGGTTGGGGAGGGCCAGTAACAATGGTCCTCGCCCACCCTGGTAACGTCAGGCTCTTACTGTTTGGTTGGTATTTGGTTGAGAATAAAAATAGGGGGACCCTATGCGTTTTTTTAATATATTTAATTATTTATTTAAAAAAAAAAAAACTCATAAGGTTCCCCCTATTTTCATTCTCAGCCAAATACCAACCAAACAGTAACAGCCTGACGTTCCCAGGGTGGGCGAGGACCATTGTTACTGGCCCTCCCCAGCCTAAATAACGCCAGCCTGTTACCGCCTAGGCCCAGGAGCGCCATTTTTGACGCTCCAGGCCTGTTGGTACCGGCTCTTCCCGGCACCCCTGTGGCGTTGGGTACCGGGGTAATAATAGGGGGTTAGCGCTAGCTGTTTTTGTGGCTAGCGCTAAGCCCAGGTTAGTAATGGACTCTGTCTATAAGACAGCTTCCACTACTAAGCCTGTCTAGTAAAGTAAGAAAAAAACACAACAGGTTTTAAAAAATTTTTATTACAAAAAACACTCCCCCACAAGCCCTTGTTAACCATTTTATTAAAATCAAACAAAGAAAAACGCTGGTCATCGAAGTAGTCCACCGAATCCGAAGGAGTCCACAGGATAAACGGATCTGAAATGAGAAGAAAACAAAAAAAATGGGTTAGTACATTTATTATCACCTGCTCACACATCTCCCGCCCCGCACGACTACAACTGCCAGCATGCCCTTACAGTAAGGACATGCTGGGAGTTGTAGTTGTGTGGTGCAGGAGATGTGTGAGCAGGTGATAATAAATGTGACAAGCTTGTCCCCTGCCCCCAGCTGCAGGACTACAACTCCCAGCATGCCCTTACAGTAAGGTGGGGCGGAGGACGGGCACAGTGTTTCCCAACCTGGGACTTGTAGTTTTGCAACATCTGGAGGCACCCTGGTTGGGAAACACTGTTTTAGGCCAGTGTTTCCCAACCAGGGTGCCTCCAGATGTTGCAAAACTACAAGCCCCAGCATGCCTGGACAGTCAAAGGCTGTCTAGGCATGCTGGGAGTTGTAGTTTTGCAACATCTGGAGGCAACCTGGCTGGGAAACACTGGCCTAAAACAGTGTTTCCCAACCAGGGTGCCTCCAGATGTTGCAAAACTACAAGTCCCAGCATGCCTGGACAGTCAAAGGCTGTCTAGGCATGCTGGGAGTTGTAGTTTTGCAACATCTGGAGGCAACCTGGCTGGGAAACACTGGAATAAAACAGTGTTTCCCAACCAAGGTGCCTCCAGATGTTGCAAAACTACAAGTCCCAGCATGCCTGGACAGTCAAAGGCTGTCTAGGCATGCTGGGAGTTGTAGTTTTGCAACATCTGGAGGCAACCTGGCTGGGAAACACTGGCCTAAAACAGTGTTTCCCAACCAGGGTGCCTCCAGATGTTGCAAAACTACAAGTCCCAGCATGCCTGGACAGTCAAAGGCTGTCTAGGCATGCTGGGAGTTGTAGTTTTGCAACATCTGGAGGCAACCTGGCTGGGAAACACTGGCCTAAAACAGTGTTTCCCAACCAGGGTGCCTCCAGATGTTGCAAAACTACAAGCCCCAGCATGCCTGGACAGTCAAAGGCTGTCCAGGCATGCTGGGAGTTGTAGTCTTGCAACAACTGGAGGCACCCTGGTTGGGAAGCCTGCGCAACTTACTGGCTTCCGTAGGATCCAGCGCTGCACGACACTGCCGCGCGACGATCTCCGACAGCGATCGTCGCTGGAGCCTCGGAAGGGTAAGTGAACCTCTTCGCCGGTCCCCTTCAGCTGTTTAGTTTTGCAACAGCTGGAGGACTACAGTTTACAGACCACAAACCAGGCGTCTGCAAACTGTGGCCCTCCAGCTGTTGCAAAACTACAACTCCCAGCATGCCTGGACAGCCAATGGCTGTCCAGGCATGCTGGGAGTTGTAGTCTTGCAACATCTGGAGGCACCCTGGTTGGGAAACACTGTTTTAGGCCAGTGTTTCCCAACAAGGGTGCCTCCAGCTGTTGCAAAACTACAACTCCCAGCATGCCCGGACAGCCAATGGCTGTCCAGGCATGCTGGGAGTTGTAGTCTTGCAACATCTGGAGGCACCCTGGTTGGGAAACACTGTTTTAGGCCAGTGTTTCCCAACAAGGGTGCCTCCAGCTGTTGCAAAACTACAACTCCCAGCATGCCCGGACAGCCAATGGCTGTCCAGGCATGCTGGGAGTTGTAGTCTTGCAACATCTGGAGGCACCCTGGTTGGGAAACACTGTTTTAGGCCAGTGTTTCCCAGCAAGGGTGCCTCCAGCTGTTGCAAAACTACAACTCCCAGCATGCCCGGACAGCCAAAGGGTGTCCAGGCATGCTGGGAGTTGTAGTCTTGCAACATTTGGAGGCACCCTGGTTGGGAAGCTTGCGCAACTTACCGGCTTCCGTAGGATCCAGCGCTGCACGACACTGCCGCGCGACAGTGCGGCGCGACGATCTCCGTCAGCGATCGTCGCTGGAGCCTCGGAAGGGTAAGTGAACTTCTTCGCCGGTCCCCTTCAGCTGTTTAGTTTTGCAACAGCTGGAGGACTACAGTTTACAGACCACACACCAGTGGTCTGCAAACTGTGGCCCTCCAGCTGTTGCAAAACTACAACACCCAGCATGCCCTGACAGCCAAAGCCTATGGCTCTCAGGGCAGGAGCCCGGGCTGACATTACAGTGCAGCCGCCCGGGCTCCTCATACGGTCTCCCCGCTACCCCCCTTGTCTCCCGCCCGGGCTCCTCATACGGTCTCCCCGCTACCCCCCTTGTCTCCCGCCCGGGCTCCTCATACGGCCTCCCCGCTACCCCCCCCCCCCTTGTCTCCCGCCCGCGCCGCTCAGCTCCCGCTGCTCCAAGACTACAACTCCCAGCGTGTCCTCACTGTAAGGCCATGCTGGGACTTGTAGTCTTGCAACAGCAGACAGATGGGAGTTGTGTGGCGCTGGCAGGTGAGAGGGGGGGATATAAATCACTGTAGTGTCCCGGTAGCGCAGTGAGGGTAGCGGGGAGAAAGTATGTCGGAGCCCGGGCGGCAGTAGCTTTTCCTGCTCCATGTTGGAGCTGGAGTAAATTTAGTCAATTTTTACGGCCGTTGCGACAGTTTATTGCGCAACTGCGACTGTCTCAGTTAATAAATTCCTGACCACTGCAAGTCAAAACTGAAAACTTGCGTAAATTAAGCGGGAAAAAAAAATTTGACTTTCTAGCTCTTGCTAGGGAAAGTCGCACAATTTATAAGGTAGGCGCAATTGCGACAATTTTGCGCCAAAAATAGTCAGAAAAAAATGACTAAACCCCTTAGTAAATGCCCCCCATAGAGCGTATACTGTATACTCCACTGCTGGAGAAGAGGATATAGAGCGTATACTGTATACTCCACTGCTGGAGAAGAGGATATAGAGCGTATACTGTATACTCCACTGCTGGAGAAGAGGATATAGAGCGTATACTGTATACTCCACTGCTGGAGAAGAGGATATAGAGCGTATACTGTATACTCCACTGCTGGAGAAGAGGATATAGAGCATATACTGTATACTCCACTGCTGGAGAAGAGGATATAGAGCATATACTGTATACTCCACTGCTGGAGAAGAGGATATAGTGTATACTGTATACTCCACTGCTGGAGAAGAGGATATAGAGCGTATACTGTATACTCCACTGCTGGAGAAGAGGATCTAGAGCGTATACTGTATACTCCACTGCTGGAGAAGAGGATATAGAGCGTATACTGTATACTCCACTGCTGGAGAAGAGGATATAGAGCGTATACTGTATACTCCACTGCTGGAGAAGAGGATATAGAGCGTATACTGTATACTCCACTGCTGGAGAAGAGGATATAGAGGGTATACTGTATACTCCACTGCTGGAGAAGAGGATATAGAGGGTATACTGTATACTCCACTGCTGGAGAAGAGGATATACAATGTATACTGTATACTCCACTGCTGGAGAAGAGGATATAGAGCGTATACTGTATACTCCACTGCTGGAGAAGAGGATATAGACTGTATACCGTATACTCCACTGCTGGAGAAGAGGATATAGAGTGTATACTGTATACTCCACTGCTGGAGAAGAGGATATAGAGCGTATACTGTATACTCCACTGCTGGAGAAGAAGATATAGATTGTATACTGTATACTCCACTGCTGGAAAAGAGGATATATAGAGTGTATACTGTATACTCCACTGCTGCAGAAGAGGATATATAGAGTGTATACTGTATACTCCACTGCTGGAGAAGAGGATATATAGAGTGTATACTGTATACTCCACTGCTGGAGAAGAGGATATAGAGCGTATACTGTATACTCCACTGCTGGAGAAGAGGATATAGAGCGTATACTGTATACTCCACTGCTGGAGAAGAGGATATAGATTGTATACTGTATACTCCACTGCTGGAGAAGAGGATATAGCGCGTATACTGTATACTCCACTGCTGGAGAAGAGGATATAGAGTGTATACTGTATACTCCACTGCTGGAGAAGAGGATATAGATTGTATACTGTATACTCCACTGCTGGAGAAGAGGATATAGAGCGTATACTGTATACTCCACTGCTGGAGAAGAGGATATAGAGTGTATACTGTATACTCCACTGCTGGAGAAGAGGATATAGAGTGTATACTGTATACCCCACTGCTGGAGAAGAGGATATAGAGTGTATACTGTATACCCCACTGCTGGAGAAGAGGATATAGAGCGTATACTGTATACTCCACTGCTGGAGAAGATTAGGAGAAAGCTCCATGACATCAATCTATAGAGGATTTACAGAAATCTCCGCTTCATCTACCTGATGATCCACAGGGACATTCTGCTCTTCCTCTTTACAATCCTGGGAATATAGAGGACGGGGACATCTCTCTGGGGGATTTCTCTGACTGGATCCATCTATAGGAAATAAAGACAGTGACTTAATCCATTGTCTATATGTGATGATCACATGATCTCTTCTCTCCAATCAGGGAAGGTCTCCTCTTACCCAGTGGTGATGTGAGGGGCTGCTGATCCTCCATCATGACTATGTCTGCGTACAGATCCTTGTGTCCTTCCAAATACTCCCACTCCTCCATGGAGAAATAGACAGCGACATCCTGACACCTTATTGGAACCTGACACACACAATGATCCCGTCATCCTCCAGACACCTCCCTTATTGTATAATGTCCCAGCATTCCCAGCAGCGCTCACCTCTCCAGTCAGCAGCTCAGTGATCCTGGAGGTAAGTTCTAGGATCTTCTGCTCATGTATCAGTGAATGAGGTGGAGGCTCCTCGGGGGCGGGGCTCTGGCTCCTGCCCCGCCCTCCTGACACACGGGGGGTCACACACTCACCAGACGACTTCTTCACTACTGTGTAATCCTGTGTATGGGGAGACACTGATCACTACAGACACTAAGAATCCGACACCTCTCCAGACATTTCCCTGTTTTATTATAGAGATAAGACGTCATGTGACCTCTCACCTCTCCAGACATTTCCCTGTTTTATTATAGAGATAAGACGTCATGTGACCTCTCACCTCTCCAGTTATCCAGTAGATTATCTCCAGGGTGAGGTCTAATATCCTCCCAGACATGTGGTTTCTGGCATCGTCCCTCCTTGGTCGGTCATTGGTGATAAGGACCATTGTACTTCATAGGAAAACTTCAGCTCTGAGAGTCCTGGACCTGAGGGAAAACAATAAGGACTGAGTGAAAAAAAAATATATATAACAAGTTTGGAAAAAAAGATGAAGTAAAATGTCTTATGAAGCAGGAGGCGAATGATCTTTTATAGAGTAAAGTACATTATACAGTATACACAGTATTACACAGGATACATATTGCAGTGTGCAGACTAGTCTTAAGCTGCATTCACATAATGGTTGCAGCCTTCAGCTGCCGGATCCGGCTGGGGGGGAGCAGGAGGGGAAAACCGGGCGCTCCCGTACCCCAGCTGGACCGGCGCCAAAATCCATTGACTTTATTGAGCCGACCGGAGTCAAACAGTGACTCCGGTCGGCTCATTTCTGCCCCGTATCCGGTTTTGTGACCGGACCTAAAACCGTAGTAGCTCCTCCCAGGCTTTTATGGGCGAGACTAGTAGGGAGCCCATAGGTCACTCCTGGGATCACCTGATCACTAGTATGTCCTGGGTAACAATCACATGACATATCACATGGTATAACTCTGTGATAAAAAGTGATAACACATTTTATACAGTACAACATATTTACAATGGGTAAACTAATGCAGGTGGCCCTGGGGACACTGAAGGATGCTGCCTGACAGGACATCAGGAGTACGGGTAACACCTCCCGTACTAGGCCACCACAATTACACCTATAGAATGAAGTGCAGGAATAATAACTCTCTACACGCCGGCCCGTAATGCATTTCAATGAGACAGCCGGAGTTAAACACTGACTTCAGTCGCCTCATTTTTGCCCCGAATACGGTACTCTAACCGGACCAAAAACCTTGGTAGACCACGGTTTTAGGTCCGGTGGGAAAACCGTATACGAGGCAAAAATGAGCCGACCAGAGTCAGCGTTTGATTAAAATGGAAACTAATTTAGGGAATGTTCTGTGGAAAAAGGGATTTTTTGTTCTTACCGTAAAATCCTTTTCTCGGAGGATCCATTGGAAGACACAGACCTTTGGGGGACAGAGACCTTGGGTATATGCTGTTGTTGCTAGTAGACTTGACACTATGGAAACAAAAAAAGTTGGCTCCTCCCAGCAAGATATACCCGCCTACAGAGCCTGAGGTAATCAGTTTAGTCCCAGAGCAGTAGGAGACGACCGAAAGGCAGAAAATCAAGACCAGTTCAAGGTAACCACAGAACAAAAAATAACTGAACGCACCCTCAGACAGGTAACCAAACCAGGAACACCAAAAGAAAGGGTGGGAGCTGTGTCCTCCAATGGATCCTCCAAGAAAAGGATTTTACGGTAAGAACAAAAAATCCCTTTTTCTCTATCGGCTCCACTGTGGGACACAGACCTTGGGACGTACCAAAGATGTCCCTAGGGTGTGCACAGAAACAAGTCAGGGGGCAGGCTGGACCACCGTCACCTGCAAAACCTTACAGCCCAGACTAGCATCAGTGGATGCAAAGGTATGAACCTGGTAGAATTTTATAAAAGTGTGCAAGGACGACCAGGTAGCCGCCTTACAGACTTGTGAGGCCGAAGCCCTGTTACGGAGAGCCCAGGAAGCTCCGACAGAATGCGTGGAATGAGCTTAAACCTTGAAGGGAGGGGTCTTCCCTTTACAACGGTAAGCTTCAGAAATGGCAGACCTGATCCACCGCGAAATGGTGTCCTTCGAAGCAGGTTGTCCCTTTACGGTGACTGTCCGTAAGAGCATAAAAGGAGTCACACTGACGAAATGAAGAAGTGATAGAGAGGTAGGTTCGTACAGCCTGCACCACATCCAGTTTATGGAGCAAACGCTCCTTGGGATGAGCTGAAGCGGGGCAAAAAGACGGGAGGATGATGTCCTCATTGAGGTGGAAAGCGGAAACCACCTTAGATAAAAAAGATGGAACCGGACGAAAAACAACCTTGTCCTGGTGGATGATCAGGAAGGGAGAGCAGTAGGATAGAGCCGCCAGCTCTGAAACCCGTCTAATAGAGGTAATTGCAATAAGGAACCTTCCAGGAAAGGAGACAAAGGGAAACCTCCCTGAGGGGTTCAAAGGGAGCACCCTGCAGAGCACCAAGGACCATATTCAGATCCCAAGGAGGTGTAGGGGACCTGTAAGGAGGGGCTGCGTGGGCCACTCCTTGAAGAAAAGTCCGAACATGAGAATTGGACGCAAGAGGGCGTTGGAAGAGAATGCAAAGGGACGAAACTTGATCATTCAGGGAGCTGAGAGCTAATCGTTGTTCCAGCCCCGACTGCAAAAAGGAAAGGAGTCGGGGGAGGGAAGACACAACTGGAGAAAAAGTCTGAGATTCACACCAACGAAAATAAGACCGCCAGACACGGTGGTAAATCTTCACGGAAGAGGGCTTGCGCACCCTGAGCATGGTGCGAATCCCCTGGGTTGAGAAACCTTGGGCCCTTAGAACCGCGGTCTCAACCGCCACACCGTCAAATGCAGCAACGGTAAATTGGGGTGGCACAGGGGACCCTGAGAGAGAAGGTCTGGATGAAGCGGAAGGCACAGGGGTACGTCATCCAGAAGACAGATCACGTCGGCGTACCACGCCCTCCAAGGTCAGTCTGGGGCCATGAGAATGGCGGGAACGCCTTCTGATTTGAGGGAATAGATAGGGTAGGGGGAAGCCCGACCAAGGAATCACCAGAGCATCCACGGCTAGAGCCCGGGGGTCCCGGGACTTCGTCACAAAGAGGGGAACCTTCTGGTTGTGGCGGGACGCAGAGAGGTCCACATCTGGAATGCCCCAGAGGTTGCAGATCTCCTCAAACACCTCCGGATGAAGGTACCACTCACCGGGGTCGGCTGAGGACCGGCTAAGAAAGTCCGCTTCCCAGTTGTTTACTTCCGGGATGTGAATCGCCGAGATGGCTGGAACTGTGAGTTCTGCCCATAAAAGAATTTTGGATACTTTGGCCATCGCCGCAGAGCTGCGAGTGGCGATTGATGTAGGCCACAGCAGTGGAGATGTCCGACTGGACACGAACCGGGCAGCCCTGAAGAAGGATCTTCCAATGTAACAGGCAGAGATAGATTGCCCTCAGCTCCAATACGTTGATTGAAAGAAGGGCTTCTTGGGGGGGGACCAAAGGCCCTGGACTGTCTGATCCCGGAAAACACCCCCCAACCTGAAAGGCTGGCATCCATCGTAATGACCTGCCAGTGGAGGGGTAGGAAGGAGCGCCCCTGAAGAAGTAGGGGGAGAGCAAAACCATCACAGAAGGGACCACCGTGATCAATGGTTGCCATGACCGAATGGAGAGACTCCATGTGGAAATGGCGAAGAAGATGCTGGTTGAGGTGCTTCAGATCAAAGATTGGGCGTACAGAACCCCCTTTCTTGGGGACCACGAAGAGTTTGGAATAAAAACCTTGAAAAAGTTCCCTGGTAGGAACTGGAACAATGACTCCCTGGATGAGGAAGGACTGCAGTGCGCCCTGAAAAACCTTTGCCAGAGAGGGGGACCGGGGGGCTCGGGAAAGGAAAAAGTACTGCGAGCCTTATTCCGAGGTAATAAGGAACTCTTATCCCCGGTCGCATCCGATATAATTTCATCCAGGCGCTTACCAAAGAGCCGAGACCTGGTAAAGGGAAGTTCAGTCAGAGACTTCTTGGAGGCGGCGTCCGCATCCCAGGCTTTGAGTCACATGGAGTGACGGAGGGCCACTAGGTTGCCTGTGGCAAAGGCAGCACAGCGGGCCGACTACATGGAAGCAGAGCACAAAAAGTTTCCAGCCCTTGAGACTTGGAGAGCTAAGTCAGCCAATTCCTCCGAGGGGGGTCCAGAAAGAATTCCCTGGTGGAGTTGGGAGGCCCAGACCGAAAGGGCTTTTGACACCCAGGCAGAAACAAAACGCAGGAAGGAGTGAAGAACCTGCTGCTTCAAAGGCAAATTTTGCCAAAGTCTCCACCTTAAAGGATCCTTAAAGGAAGCTGCGTCAGCCAAAGGCAAGGTAGTCGCCTTAGATAGGCGGTAGACCGTTGGGTCCACAATCGGAGGGGAGGGCCACCAAGCAATGAGATCCTTGAAGAAGGGATACTGTGCCTGAACCTTCTTTGCCTCTTGAAACTTCTTGTCCGGATGCATCCAGGCGGACTCCAGCAAGGCTTCAAATTCAGCCTGACAGCTGAAAACCTTGGGTGCCGGTCGGGCACGGTGAAAGGAAACTTCTGGAGCTACGTCCGAAGTTCCTGGGTCCTCTAAATGGAAGGTGTCCTTATAGCCGGAACCAATGTGTCCACCGTGTCAGACGAATCTGGCCGGTCCTCTGAATCAGAGTCAGAGACCTCCTCTACAATTTCTCCGGGGAAGTGTGAAAGAGTGGAGGCAGCTATGGAAGAGGGAGACACTGACCTGGTACGCGGATCTGGAGAGCCAGAGTGGCGAGCCAGAGGGACGATTACGGAAAGCTGGAGCAGAGGGGCGATACCTGTGATGGGAGCGTCTATGTCTGCTAGAAGACTCTGGAGATGAGTCAGAGAAAACATTCCTATTATGCTTGTGAGAGCGTTTTGCACAGGGAGCGTGAGAGCGAGTCTCTCTGGAGGGTCAGCATAAGAAGGACCTCTCCAAGGCAGTCATCACAGAGTGGGAAACTTGTGCCAAGTCGGAAATAGAGGGAGCATACCCAAACTGGAGGGATGGCAGAGTCCACAGTGTTTGGGGGAGCATCTGGGGTGGAATTACCAGGGGGTCGGGAGGTGCAGGCGGAACAAGTGGGTTCAGCAGAACAAGACATTTTAGCATTACAGCCCTTGCAAGTATAATAGGTGACCAGGGTTCCAGGTACCTACCTAGAGGGAGGGACAGTTCTGGGCACGGACATAGCAGGAAAAAAAAGAGATGAAACAATCTCACCCGAGTCTGTGTCCCCGGCAAAAAGCAGCAGCTGAGGAGAACTTCTGCAGCTGAGAAGACAGGAGAGAACGAGGTCAGGACCAATGAAAAGCCGGGGGCCGGATTTAGGGCTAGAATGCTGCCCATTGGTGCAAGGGCAGGCTGCCACGCTCACAGAGCGCTGATTGGCCGAAAATAACTGTATTTTCGTGCACCTGCTCATGATAGGAGGAGGGATCCCGCCTGCCGCACATGGGTGGAGCCTAAATGGTGAAGTAGCCCGCGGCCATTAAGGTGCCCCAGTGTAAAAAAAAAAAACGGCAGCGCAAAGCACTGTGCTCCGGTTGCCTAATATGATGTGAATAGAGCAGGAGGGCCGGCGCTAGCCGTGAAGGAGGCTGTGGAGCACGGCGCAAGTAATGAAGCCTGCACTCCGGGGAGCATGTGCAGGGCAGTGCCGGTAGAAGAGAGGTATGCCTGCGCTCTCTGAGTGATGCCGGCGCCTGTACACAGAAATCGCCAGACCGCGCGGCGCTACAGTATAAGGGCTGGCGACGGCAGAGGCAGCGCCGGGAGGAGAGGAGGGCCCGCAATGTAAAGGCAAATACCAGCGTCTGCACACAGGCAGCGCCGGTAATAAAGTGAAACAGTCCCACACAACTGCACAGTCCTAATAAAAAGGGAAGCCCCCTCCCCACCTACAGTACATAGGGCAGGCGTCCCATAGAAGAGCTGAGTAACTTCTGAATAAGAGGAGTGGGCTCCAAGGAGGGGTCTCCAGAGGTTGAGAGGACCTGAGAATAGAGACTCCAACCTGAAAGAAAGGGGAAAAATACTCACCTCATTCAGAAGAACTTACCTAATGAAGTCTTCAGTCAGCTTTTTAGTCGCCTGCATCATGCCGGGCTGTAACAGCGAGACAAGCAGGGAATAGTGGGGGGCCCGGACCCATGAGGTACAACCCCAGATGCTGACCGTTGGCGAGAGGGGGTTGACAGTACATCCATGATGCCTGTGCCCCCTCAATCGCAAATGGGGAAACAGTGAACGCTATGTTCTGGAGTCCCCACCTGAAAACAGGAAAATAAATAAAAGGGAGATAAGAAACTAAACGTCCTTAATCTGTAAAATAAAAAATGCTTGACCAGGTCTGGGAAACCCCAGATCAGCGTCCATCTCCTGCAGACACTAAGCTAAAACTGATTACCTCAGGCTCTGTAGGCGGGTATATCCTGCTGGGAGGAGCCGACTTTTTTGGTTTCCATAGTGTCAAGTCTCCTGGCAACAACAGCATATACCCAAGGTCCAACGCTGATTCCGGTCGGGTCATTTTTGCCCCGGTTTTCTGACCGGTCCTAAAACCGTGGTATACCGTGGTTTTAGGTCTGGTTAGAGAACCGTATTAGGGGCAAAAATTAGCCGTCTGGAATCAGCGTTTAACTCTAGTCGGCTCATTGAAATGCATTACATACAAGCCGGGTCCGGCTGGGATACGGGAGCGGACGGTTTTCACTCCCCCCAACCGGATCCGGCACCTGTACACTACAAACGTAGTGTGAACCGGCCCTCAAAGGAGAGAATTTCTTGTAAGAATATTCTAGAAGTGCGTATATCAGAGAATTTATACAGGGTCCAAAAAACCAGAGACAACAGAGCGTGTCCGAAGAAATACTGAAGTCTCCTCAGGATTACCTGGACGTACGTCAGTGATCAAACAGGACATTGGGGGAGATTTATCAAAACCTGAGGAAAAAATACTAAGTTGCCCATAGCAACCAATCATTTTTGAAAAGGCCTATGGAAAATGAAAGAAGCGATCTGATTGGTTGCTATGGGCAACTGGGCAACTTTTCCTCTGCACAGGTTTTGATAAGTCTCCCCAATTGTTACCGAACCACAGGTACGAGTTAATCCGAAACCATATGGAACCAGAAGCCATGCCTGAGGGGGTCACAATGATGGTGAATCTCGGGGTTATAGAGGAATCAATGGTGAATAATCAGGTCCTAGGGCAGTGGTCTCCAACCTGCGGACCTCCAGATGTTACAAAACTACAACTCCCAGCATGGCCAGACAGCCGTTGTGCTCACCTTCTGTGGTTTAGAACGTGTTCACACTACGGGTAATGCCGATAGATGAAAAGTTTTGCTTCAACACGGAGCTAAATGGATACTGAGAACTAATGCACAGGGGAACATAGGACTCGATGATCGTCGTGATCTGAGCGCGTTTATTTAGTACCCCCCCACCCCCCCCCCACCCTTGTTTCTATAGTGTTTTTTTGTACTTTGATCCTCCTTACAGTCTTCATTATCTTTCACATGAAAAAAAGAGAATTATTCTTTTGCAAACTACTTATATGTTAGAACTATTGGTCGTTGTCAGGTCCACCACCTGTGTTTTTATCTGTGTATTGGTTTATTTTTGTACATTTGTACTTTCACATGTTTTTAATTTGTCATGTATAAACACCTACTTGCTCTGACGTCTCACAGGTAGGTGTATTTAACCACCTGGACGGAAGAGCAAAGGCGCGGTCTGATGAAGCGCTGTTAATCGGGGTGAAATAGCTGTTACCTGCACTTGGTCATTATCGCGGACCTCCTTCCTTGCAGCTTCTTATAAGCTGATTGCTGATTGGGCTGCTCGCGGCGAATCGGCTCCGTTGTTGGGCGCATGCGCAGATTACCCTCCCGACCGAGGACAAACTGCGCATGCGCCCAACAACAGAGCCGATTCGCCGCGAGCAGCCCAATCAGCAATCAGCTTATAAGAAGCTGCAAGGAAGGAGGTCCGCGATAATGACTGTGGAATATTCATCAGCGCGGGAGGCGGGCACGTACGGAGCGTGGGGCAGGCCGGCCTCCAACACAACACCCTGCAGGGTGACGTAGCGATGGAAAGATGGCGGTGGCTGAAAAAAAACAGTGGTCAAAAAAAGCCAGCAAACTAATGAAGTAACCAGCTTCCGGGTTTTAAAATAAGGTAAAAAATAACCCAACTACAGTAGCGTTACCAGCAGCATACAAAGGGTTAAAAATATATAGCCACAGTACTACCTAACTGCCCCAAGAAGGTTAAAGCAGTGGAGAACCCCTTTAACGCACCAGGACGTACATTTACGTCCTAAGCATAACCGCAAGCATCGGAGCAATGCCCGGATCATGCGCGGCAGGTCCCGGCTGTTGATCGCAGCCAGGGACACGCCCATAATGGTGGACACCCGCGATGCCGCAGATGTCCGCCATTAACCCCTCAGACCCTGTGATCAATACAGATCACGGCTTCTGCAGCATTGCGGTCATCCGCGGTGATCCGATCATCCAGCATGGCAGACGGAGGTCCCCTCACCTGCCTCTGCTGCGTTCCCGGCGTCTTCTGCTCTGATCTGCCTTCCCGCAGACCAAAGCAGAAGATGACCGATAACACTGATCAGTGCTATGTCCTATACATAGCACTGAACAGTATTAGCCATCGATTGCTTGTTATAAATAGTCCCCTACGTGGACTACTATAGTGTAAAAATAAAAGTAAAAAAAAAAAGTAAAAAAAAAAAGTGAAAACCCCCTCCCCCAAATAAAACGTAAATTGTCCAATTTTCCCTATTTCACGCGTGCGTGAATATATCTGAACTATTAAAATAAAATGTTAATGATACCGTACGGTGAAAGTCATGAACGTAAAAAAAAAATAGTCCAAAATAGCTGCTTTTTTATAACATTTTATTCCAAAAAAATAAAATAAAAAATGGATTAAAAGTTTTATATAAGCAAATATGGTATCAATAAAAAGTACAGATCACGGCGCAAAAAATGAGCCCTCATACCACCGCTTATACGAAAAAATGAAAAAGTTATAGGTCTTCAAAATAGGGGGATTTTGAACGTACTAATTTGGTTGAAAAGTTTGCGATTTTCTGTTATTTTGAAAGTGTAAATGATGGAAATAAAATGTAACTTTTGGTGACATATTATAAGAATGTCTAATCTGTAATTTGATGCCTTTTGGAGATTTTTCCATCTTTCCTTGGCTTCTATATGCACATTAATACAAATGTTTACCTGGGTGCCCAAACTTTTCATCCCCACTGTATATAGTACAGAGCTGTGTGTATACAGTATATAGTACAGAGCTGTGTGTATACAGTATATAGTGCAGAGCTGTGTGTATACAGTATATAGTACAGAGCTGTGTATACAGTATATAGTACAGAGCTGTGTGTATACAGTATATAGTACAGAGCTGTGTATACAGTATATAGTACAGAGCTGTGTATACAGTATATAGTACAGAGCTGTGTGTATACAGTATATAGTACAGAGCTGTGTATACAGTATATAGTACAGAGCTGTGTGTATACAGTATATAGTGCAGAGCTGTGTGTATACAGTATATAGTACAGAGCTGTGTATACAGTATATAGTACAGAGCTGTGTGTATACAGTATATAGTACAGAGCTGTGTATACAGTATATAGTACAGAGCTGTGTGTATACAGTATATAGTGCAGAGCTGTGTGTATACAGTATATAGTACAGAGCTGTGTATACAGTATATAGTGCAGAGCTGTGTGTATACAGTATATAGTACAGAGCTGTGTGTATACAGTATATAGTACAGAGCTGTGTGTATACAGTATATAGTACAGAGCTGTGTGTATACAGTATATAGTACAGAGCTGTGTGTATACAGTATATAGTAGAGCTGTGTGTATACAGTATATAGTGCAGAGCTGTGTGTATACAGTACAGAGCTGTGTGTATACAGTATATAGTGCAGAGCTGTGTGTATACAGTACAGAGCTGTGTGTATACAGTATATAGTGCAGAGCTGTGTGTATACAGTATATATTACAGAGCTGTGTATACAGTATATAGTACAGAGCTGTGTGTATACAGTATATAGTGCAGAGCTGTGTGTATACTGTATATAGTACAGAGCTGTGTATACAGTATATAGTACAGAGCTGTGTGTATACAGTATATAGTACAGAGCTGTGTGTATACAGTATATAGTGCAGAGCTGTGTGTATACAGTATATAGTACAGAGCTGTGTGTATACAGTATATAGTGCAGAGCTGTGTGTGTACAGTATATAGTGCAGAGCTGTGTGTATACAGTATATAGTACAGAGCTGTGTGTGTACAGTATATAGTACAGAGCTGTGTGTATACAGTATATAGTGCAGAGCTGTGTATACAGTATATAGTGCAGAGCTGTGTGTATACAGTATATAGTACAGAGCTGTGTGTATACAGTATATAGTGCAGAGCTGTGTATACAGTATATAGTACAGAGCTGTGTGTATATAGTACAGAGCTGTGTGTATATAGTACAGAGCTGTGTGTATACAGTATATAGTACAGAGCTGTGTGTATACAGTATATAGTGCAGAGCTGTGTGTATACAGTATATAGTACAGAGCTGTGTGTATACAGTATATAGTACAAAGCTGTGTATACAATATATAGTACAGAGCTGTTTGTATACAGTATATAGTACAGAGCTGTGTGTATACAGTATATAGTACAGAGCTGTGTGTATACAGTATATAGTACAGAGCTGTGTGTATACAGTATATAGTACAGAGCTGTGTGTATACAGTATATAGTGCAGAGCTGTGTGTATACAGTATATAGTGCAGAGCTGTGTGTATACAGTATATAGTGCAGAGCTGTGTGTATACAGTATATAGTACAGAGCTGTGTGTATACAGTATATAGTACAGAGCTGTGTGTATACAGTATATAGTACAGAGCTGTGTGTATACAGTATATAGTGCAGAGCCGTGTGTATACAGTATATAGTGCAGAGCCGTGTGTATACAGTATATAGTGCAGAGCCGTGTGTATACAGTATATAGTACAGAGCCGTGTGTATACAGTATATAGTGCAGAGCTGTGTGTATACAGTATATAGTGCAGAGCCGTGTGTATACAGTATATAGTGCAGAGCCGTGTGTATACAGTATATAGTACAGAGCCGTGTGTATACAGTATATAGTACAGAGCCGTGTATATACAGTATATAGTGCAGAGCCGTGTGTATACAGTATATAGTGCAGAGCCGTGTGTATACAGTATATAGTGCAGAGCCGTGTGTATACAGTATATAGTGCAGAGCTGTGTGTATACAGTATATAGTGCAGAGCTGTGTGTAGACAGTATATAGTACAGAGCTGTGTGTAGACAGTATATAGTACAGAGCTGTGTGTATACAGTATATAGTACAGAGCTGTGTGTATACAGTATATAGTACAGAGCTGTGTGTATACAGTATATACTGCAGAGCTGTGTGTATACAGTATATAGTACAGAGCTGTGTGTATACAGTATATAGTGCAGAGCTGTGTGTATACAGTATATAGTACAGAGCTGTGTGTATACAGTATATAGTACAGAGCTGTGTGTATACAGTATATAGTGCAGAGCTGTGTGTATACAGTATATAGTACAGAGCTGTGTGTATACAGTATATAGTGCAGAGCTGTGTGTATACAGTATATAGTGCAGAGCTGTGTGTATACAGTATATAGTGCAGAGCCATGTGTATACAGTATATAGTGCAGAGCTGTGTGTATACAGTATATAGTGCAGAGCTGTGTGTATACAGTATATAGTACAGAGCTGTGTGTATACAGTATATAGTGCAGAGCTGTGTGTATACAGTATATAGTGCAGAGCCATGTGTATACAGTATATAGTGCAGAGCCATGTGTATACAGTATATAGTGCAGAGCTGTGTGTATACAGTATATAGTGCAGAGCTGTGTGTATACAGTATATAGTGCAGAGCTGTGTATACAGTATATAGTACAGAGCTGTGTGTATATAGTACAGAGCTGTGTGTATACAGTATATAGTACAGAGCTGTGTGTATACAGTATATAGTACAGAGCTGTGTGTATATAGTACAGAGCTGTGTGTATACAGTATATAGTACAGAGCTGTGTGTATACAGTATATAGTACAGAGCTGTGTGTATATAGTACAGAGCTGTGTGTATACAGTATATAGTACAGAGCTGTGTGTATACAGTATATAGTACAGAGCTGTGTGTATATAGTACAGAGCTGTGTGTATACAGTATATAGTACAGAGCTGTGTGTATACAGTATATAGTACAGAGCTGTGTGTATACAGTATATAGTACAGAGCTGTGTATACAGTATATAGTACAGAGCTGTGTGTATACAGTATATAGTACAGAGCTGTGTGTATACAGTATATAGTGCAGAGCTGTGTGTATACAGTATATAGTGCAGAGCTGTGTGTATACAGTATATAGTACAGAGCTGTGTGTATACAGTATATAGTGCAGAGCTGTGTGTATACAGTATATAGTGCAGAGCTGTGTGTATACAGTATATAGTACAGAGCTGTGTGTCTACAGGATATAGTGCAGAGCTGTGTGTATACAGTACATAGTGCAGAGCTGTGTATATACAGTATATAGTGCAGAGCTGTGTATACAGTATATAGTACAGAGCTGTGTGTATACAGTATATAGTGCAGAGCTGTGTATATACAGTATATAGTGCAGAGCTGTGTATACAGTATATAGTGCAGAGCTGTGTGTATACAGTATATAGTGCAGAGCTGTGTGTATACAGTATATAGTACAGAGCTGTGTGTATACAGTATATAGTGCAGAGCTGTGTATATACAGTATATAGTGCAGAGCTGTGTGTATACTGTATATAGTACAGAGCTGTGTATACAGTATATAGTGCAGAGCTGTGTGTATACAGTATATAGTACAGAGCTGTGTGTATACAGTATATAGTGCAGAGCCGTGTGTATACAGTATATAGTGCAGAGCCGTGTGTATACAGTATATAGTGCAGAGCCGTGTGTATACAGTATATAGTGCAGAGCCGTGTGTATACAGTATATAGTGCAGAGCCGTGTGTATACAGTATATAGTGCAGAGCTGTGTGTATACAGTATATAGTGCAGAGCTGTGTGTATACAGTATATAGTGCAGAGCTGTGTGTATACAGTATATAGTACAGAGCTGTGTGTATACAGTATATAGTGCAGAGCTGTGTGTATACAGTATATAGTACAGAGCTGTGTGTATACAGTATATAGTGCAGAGCTGTGTGTATACAGTATATAGTGCAGAGCTGTGTGTATACAGTATATAGTACAGAGCTGTGTGTATACAGTATATAGTGCAGAGCTGTGTGTATACAGTATATAGTACAGAGCCGTGTGTATACAGTATATAGTGCAGAGCTGTGTGTATACAGTATATAGTGCAGAGCTGTGTGTATACAGTATATAGTGCAGAGCTGTGTGTATACAGTATATAGTGCAGAGCTGTGTGTATACAGTATATAGTACAGAGCTGTGTGTATACAGTATATAGTACAGAGCTGTGTGTATACAGTATATGGTGCAGAGGTGTGTGTATACAGTATATAGTACAGAGCTGTGTGTATACAGTATATAGTACAGAGCTGTGTGTATACAGTATATAGTACAGAGCTGTGTGTATACAGTATATAGTGCAGAGCTGTGTGTATACAGTATATAGTGCAGAGCTGTGTGTATACAGTATATAGTGCAGAGCTGTGTGTATACAGTATATAGTACAGAGCTGTGTATACAGTATATAGTGTAGAGCTGTGTGTATACAGTATATAGTGCACAGCTGTGTGTATACAGTATATAGTACAGAGCTGTGTATACAGTATATAGTGCAGAGCTGTGTGTATACAGTATATAGTGCACAGCTGTGTGTATACAGTATATAGTACAGAGCTGTGTATATACAGTATATAGTACAGAGCTGTGTGTATACAGTATATAGTACAGAGCTGTGTGTATACAGTATATAGTACAGAGCTGTGTGTATATACAGTATATAGTACAGAGCTGTGTATACAGTATATAGTGCAGAGCTGTGTGTATACAGTATATAGTGCTGAGCTGTGTATACAGTATATAGTGCAGAGCTGTGTGTATACAGTATATAGTACAGAGCTGTGTGTATACAGTATATAATGCAGAGCTGTGTATACAGTATATAGTACAGAGCTGTGTGTATACAGTATATAGTGCAGAGCTGTGTGTATACAGTATATAGTACAGAGCTGTGTGTATATACAGTATATAGTACAGAGCTGTGTATATACAGTATATAGTACAGAGCTGTGTGTATACAGTATATAGTACAGAGCTGTGTGTATACAGTATATAGTACAGAGCTGTGTGTATACAGTATATAGTACAGAGCTGTGTGTATACAGTATATAGTACAGAGCTGTGTGTATACAGTATATAGTGCAGAGCTGTGTGTATACAGTATATAGTACAGAGCTGTGTGTGTACAGTATATAGTGCAGAGCCATGTATATACAGTATATAGTGCAGAGCTGTGTGTATACAGTATATAGTGCAGAGCCGTGTGTATACAGTATATAGTGCAGAGCTGTGTGTATACAGTATATAGTACAGAGCTGTGTGTATACAGTATATAGTACAGAGCTGTGTATACAGTATATAGTGCAGAGCTGTGTGTATACAGTATATAGTACAGAGCTGTGTGTATACAGTATATAGTGCAGAGCTGTGTGTATACAGTATATAGTACAGAGCTGTGTGTATACAGTATATAGTGCAGAGCTGTGTGTATACAGTATATAGTACAGAGCTGTGTGTATACAGTATATAGTACAGAGCTGTGTGTATACAGTATATAGTGCAGAGCTGTGTGTATACAGTATATAGTGCAGAGCTGTGTGTATACAGTATATAGTGCAGAGCTGTGTGTATACAGTATATAGTACAGAGCTGTGTGTATACAGTATATAGTACAGAGCTGTGTATACAGTATATAGTGCAGAGCTGTGTGTATACAGTATATAGTACAGAGCTGTGTATACAGGATATAGTACAGAGCTGTGTGTATACAGTATATAGTGCAGAGCTGTGTGTATACAGTATATAGTGCAGAGCTGTGTGTATACAGTATATAGTACAGAGCTGTGTGTATACAGTATATAGTACAGAGCTGTGTATACAGTATATAGTACAGAGCTGTGTGTATACAGTATATAGTGCAGAGCTGTGTGTGTATACAGTATATAGTGCAGAGCTGTGTGTATACAGTATATAGTGCAGAGCTGTGTGTATACAGTATATAGTGCAGAGCTGTGTGTATACAGTATATAGTGCAGAGCTGTGTATATAGATTATTACCTGATTATTAGGAGATGTTCATATAATCCAGTATCACAAGAATATTCTCCAGAACACCCGGAATCATGACTCCTCCCAAACATGTGACTGATCACATGACCATGACATCATCAATGGTCCTTTAGCCCTGTAAGATTTCCATTGTCCTGTAATCCAGTGATGCTCCGCCCCTTCCAGTGACATCATCTCCATGAGGTGTAGCTCCTCCTACTCTACATTCATGTATGGGACCTGTCCGGTAATAGGAATAGGTCCCACTGACTGTATGGACACTGGGGGGTTAACATGTGCCGAACAAGGTTGGGCCCTCCCACAGGTCGGGGTGAGAACTAGGGGAGGATAGTTACGCCCATAGGGGATATAGGAGACTCTCCTGCTTCCTCCCCTCCTCTTACCTCACCAGCATCGAGAGACGTCCTGCCCTCCCGCCCCTTTTGGTTTGTTATGATTTGTAATGTTTTCTTGTATTTATGTCTATTTAGGCCCGCGCTCCGGTTGTTCGGCGCGTGGGCTTGCTTGTTCACCCTTTTAAAAAAATAAATAAATAAATAAGCAAAAAAAAATAAATAAATAAATAAAAATAGGAACATTTTATGAAACGTAAAAAAAAAATTAAAAAAAAAAGGTGATTTACGTTTCAGAGGCCGTACTGAAGGCTTGTCTGCTCCCGTGGTGTTTACGATTGTTTTCTGCTTCTTGTGCTTATTTCTGTATTGTGTTTTTATTGTTCTGTTTGTCTTCCTTTTAGTCACAGCTGGCATGGAATGGTATGACCTTAGAAGATGGAAGATGCCGTGGGCAGTCATGCCCGTCGGGGGATCCGACGGTTGGCACTCCTCTGCGGCTGTGGAACAGGTCAATATCACCGTTTTTTGTTATATGGTTACTGCTATGCAGTGTTGAGTTAGAGTTGCACGCTATAGTGCTGTTTATTACTATTAATAAATTGGAGCTGTGACCACCACCTCAGCCCACTAAAAGAGAAGCACGGTGTCTGTTGTTATTTACCGAGCGGGGGGAGGGCAAAAGGTTTTGTAGAGGGAAGGTGTGTTCAATGCAGTCTGGCCTAGAGTACTGAGACCGACACAGATTCTGGCTTTAGATCTTTTCATCGGATGTTTCTATGGTTACTGACGGACAATTATAAACGTTTCATGAGGCCGCTTTCACACTATAAAGTTCTTCCGTTTTAAAGAGCCGTTAGAATGTTCCGTTATGAAAACCCTTACAAACGGCCGTTACAAAATCCCATTAAAGTCTATGAGATTTTTACATTATCCGTTCTAACCCGTCATAGCCCGTTATTAATAACGGATAATGTAAAAATCCTATAGACTTTAATGGGGTCTAAAGGGTAAACCAGCTGGCATTAGAGTTCTTGTTTGCGTTAATGCCCACCTGAGGTGCTGTAAATGTATGGTACACGTCAATAAGATTTGACATATAACTAAAACGTTTACAACATTCAGGACACGAAAAGTGGGTTCTACCCCATGTGAGCTATTAGACGTACCAAAAGATCTGATTCCTGATTGAAAACACTTCCCCAATTCAGGACATGGCCGACTTCTCTCCTGTGTGAGTTCTTATAAGTTTCCTTATGCGATTTCTGGCTAAAACATTTTCCCCATTCAGGACATGAAAACGGCTTCTGCTCTATATGAGTTCTGTGATGCAAAATAAGATTAGATTTTTGCAAAAAAAAAACGTTTCCTACTTACTGTGCATGAAAATGGATACTCCCCTGTGTGAGTTCTTAGATGATGCACAAGATTTGATCTATGGCTAAAACATCTCCCACATTCTGAACATAAAAACTGCTTCTCTCCTGTGTGACTTCTAAGATGATGAACAAGGGCGGATTTAATGGTATAACATTTGCCACATACTGGACATAAAAACTGATTCTTGCCTTAGATTCAGCACAAGGTTTGATTTCTTTGTAAAACACTTTGTACATTAAGGACATGAAAATGGCTTCTCCCCTGAGTGAATTCTTAGATGTTCCACCAGATTCGATTTCTGACCACAACATTTCTCACATTCAGGATGTGAATATGGCCTCTCCCCTGTGTGAATTTTCTGATATTTAACAAGACCCAAAGTTTTTGCTAAAACATTTCCCACATTCTGAACATATAAATGACCTTTCATCTCTGTGAACTCCTACTGCACAGAAAGTCTCTGGATTAGATGACCGGCGGTATCAGCGGATAGAGCGCTGCTGTCAGAGACTGAGGGTATAGTAGAAGTTCTTGATTCAGCATGTGTGGTATTGTTATCTTCTCCTTCATAATATGGAGATATAAGGAGATGTCCATGGGAGCCGCTCGTCCAGTCTGCACCTGCGAGAAAAAACATTATCTTTTTTATCCAAACAAAATGAGACAGTGAAATAGAGTGACAGAACGAGGGCTAACAGAGCGAGCGACAGACAGAGAGAGAGAGAGAGCGACAGAGAGAGAGAGCGACAGAGAGAGAGAGAGAGAGCGACAGAGAGAGAGAGAGCGACAGAGAGAGAGAGAGAGCGGGCGAGCGACAGACAGACAGAGAGAGAGAGAGAGCGGGCGAGCGATACAGACAGACAGACAGGCAGAGAGAGAGAGCGGGCGAGCGACAGACAGAGGGAGAGAGCGGGCGAGCGATACAGACAGACAGAGAGAGAGAGTGGGCGAGCGACAGACAGAGAGAGTGAGAGCGGGCGAGCGTCATACAGACAGAGCGGGTGAGCGAGTGCCACAGACAGAGAGCAGGCGGGCGAGCTACAGACAGCGGACAACAGACAGAGAGAGAGAGCGGGCGAGCAACACAGACAGACAGAGAAAGAGCGGGCGAGCGACAGAGAGAGAGAGAGAGAGCGACAGACAGAGAGAGAGTGGGTGAGCGTCAGACAGACAGAGCAGGTGAGCGTCAGACAGACAGAGCGGGTGAGCGAGCGACACAGACAAGAGAGCAGGCGGGCGAGCTACAGATGTTACGCCGAGCGCTCCGGGTCCCCGCTCCTCCCCGGAGCGCTCGCAACATCCTCGCTACTGCAGCGCCCCGGTCAGATCCACTGACCGGGTGCGCTGCGATACCGCCTCCAGCCGGGATGCGATTCGCGATGCGGCTGGCGCCCGCTCGCGATGCGCACCCCGGCTCCCGTACCTGACTCGCTCTCCGTCGGTCCTGTCCCGGCGCGCGCGTCCCCGCTCCCTAGGGCGCGCGCGCGCCGGGTCTCTGCGATTTAAAGGGCCACTGCGCCACTGATTGGCGCAGTTGTTCTAATTAGTGTGTTCACCTGTGCACTCCCTATGTATACCTCACTTCCCCTGCACTTCCTCGCCGGATCTTGTTGCCATCGTGCCAGTGAAAGCGTTTCCTTGTGTGTTCCTAGCCTGTGTTCCAGACCTCCTGCCGTTGCCCCTGACTACGATCCTTGCTGCCTGCCCCGACCTTCTGCTACGTCCGACCTTGCTCTTGTCTACTCCCTTGTACCGCGCCTATCTTCAGCAGTCAGAGAGGTTGAGCCGTTGCTAGTGGATACGACTTGGTTACTACCGCCGCTGCAAGACCATCCCGCTTTGCGGCGGGCTCTGGTGAATACCAGTAGTAACTTAGAACCGGTCCACTAGCACGGTCCACGCCAATCCCTCTCTGGCACAGAGGATCCACCTCCTGCCAGCCGGCATCGTGACAGTAGATCCGGCCATGGATCCCGCTGAAGTTCCTCTGCCAGTTGTCGCCGACCTCACCACGGTGGTCGCCCAGCAGTCACAACAGATAGCGCAACAAGGCCACCAGCTGTCTCAACTGACCGTGATGCTACAGCAGCTACTACCACAGCTTCAGCAATCATCTCCTCCGCCAGCTCCTGCACCTCCTC
The DNA here is from genome assembly GCF_029499605.1 of Hyla sarda. Taxonomy (NCBI): domain Eukaryota; kingdom Metazoa; phylum Chordata; class Amphibia; order Anura; family Hylidae; genus Hyla; species Hyla sarda. The sequence goes on along the minus strand of NC_079191.1, from coordinate 437,982,781 downwards.
CGCAGCGAGTGGCCGCTTCCAGCCTACGACTATCCTTGCCGGATAAATTTGATGGGGACTCTAAGTTTTGCTGTGGCTTTCTTTCACAATGTTCCCTGCACTTGGAGATGATGTCGGACCAGTTTCCTACTGAAAGGTCTAAGGTGGCTTTCGTAGTCAGCTTTCTGTCTGGGAAAGCTCTGTCATGGGCCACACCGCTCTGGGACCGCAATGACCCCGTCACTGCCTCTGTACACTCCTTCTTCTCGGAAATTCGAAGTGTCTTTGAGGAACCTGCCCGAGCCTCTTCTGCTGAGACTGCCCTGCTGAACCTGGTCCAGGGTAATTCTTCCGTTGGCGAGTACGCCATACAATTCCGTACTCTTGCTTCCGAACTATCCTGGAATAATGAGGCCCTCTGCGCGACCTTTAAAAAAGGCCTATCCAGCAACATTAAAGATGTTCTGGCCGCACGAGAAATTCCTGCTAACCTGCATGAACTCATTCATCTAGCCACTCGCATTGACATGCGTTTTTCCGAAAGGCGTCAGGAGCTCCGCCAGGATATGGACTTTGTTCGCACGAGGCGTTTTTTCTCCCCGGCTCCTCTCTCCTCTGGTCCTCTGCAATCCGTTCCTGTGCCTCCCGCCGTGGAGGCTATGCAAGTTGACCGGTCTCGCTTGACACCTCAAGAGAGGACACGACGCCGCATGGAGAATCTTTGCCTGTACTGTGCCGGTACCGAACACTTCCTGAAGGATTGTCCTATCCGTCCTCCCCGCCTGGAAAGACGTACGCTGACTCCGCACAAAGGTGAGACAGTTCTTGATGTCAACTCTGCTTCTCCACGCCTTACTGTGCCTGTGCGGATATCTGCCTCTACCTTCTCCTTCTCTACTATGGCCTTCTTGGATTCCGGATCTGCAGGAAATTTTATTTTGGCCTCTCTCATCTACAGGTTCAACATCCCAGTGACCAGTCTCGCCAGACCCCTCTACATCAATTGTGTTAACAATGAAAGATTGGACTGTACCGTACGTTACCGCACGGAGCCCCTCCTAATGTGCATCGGACCTCATCACGAAAAAATTGAGTTTTTGGTCCTCTCCAATTGCACTTCCGAAATTCTCCTTGGACTACCGTGGCTTCAACGCCATTCCCCAACCCTTGATTGGTCCACAGGAGAGATCAAGAGCTGGGGTACTTCTTGTTTCAAGGACTGTCTTAAACCGGTTCCCAGTACTCCCTGCCGTGACCCTGTGGTTCCCCCTGTAACCGGTCTCCCTAAGGCTTATATGGACTATGCTGATGTATTTTGCAAAAAACAAGCTGAAACTTTACCTCCTCACAGGCCTTATGACTGTCCTATTGACCTCCTCCCGGGCACTACTCCACCCCGGGGCAGAATTTATCCTCTGTCCGCCCCAGAGACTCTTGCTATGTCTGAATACATCCAGGAAAATTTAAAAAAGGGGTTTATCCGCAAATCCTCCTCTCCTGCCGGAGCTGGATTTTTCTTTGTGTCCAAAAAAGATGGCTCCCTACGTCCTTGCATTGACTACCGCGGACTTAATAAAATCACGGTAAAGAACCGCTACCCCCTACCTCTTATCTCAGAACTCTTTGATCGCCTTCAAGGTGCCCACATCTTTACCAAACTGGACTTAAGAGGTGCTTATAATCTCATCCGCATCAGGGAGGGGGACGAATGGAAAACTGCATTTAACACTAGAGATGGACACTTTGAGTATCTGGTCATGCCCTTTGGCCTGTGCAACGCCCCTGCCGTCTTCCAAGACTTTGTTAATGAAATTTTTCGTGATCTCTTATATTCCTGTGTTGTTGTGTATCTGGACGATATTCTGATTTTTTCTGCCAACTTAGAAGAACACCGCCAGCATGTCCGCATGGTTCTTCAGAGACTTCGAGACAATCAACTTTATGCCAAAATGGAGAAATGTCTGTTTGAATGTCAATCTCTTCCTTTCCTAGGATACTTGGTCTCTGGCCAGGGACTACAAATGGATCCAGACAAACTCTCTGCCGTCTTAGATTGGCCACGCCCCTCCGGACTCCGTGCTATCCAACGTTTTTTGGGGTTCGCCAATTATTACAGACAATTTATTCCACATTTTTCCACTATTGTGGCTCCTATCAAGGCTTTAACCAAGAAGAATGCCAATCCTAAGTCCTGGTCTCCTCAAGCGGAAGACGCATTTAAACGGCTCAAGTCTGCCTTTTCTTCTGCTCCCGTGCTCTCCAGACCTGACCCATCTAAACCCTTCCTATTGGAGGTTGATGCCTCCTCAGTGGGAGCTGGAGCGGTCCTTCTACAAAAAAATTCTTCCGGGCATGCTGTTACTTGTGGTTTTTTTTCTAGGACCTTCTCTCCGGCGGAGAGGAACTACTCCATCGGGGATCGAGAACTACTGGCCATTAAATTGGCACTTGAGGAATGGAGGCATCTGCTGGAGGGATCAAAATTTCCAGTTATCATTTACACCGATCACAAGAATCTCTCCTATCTCCAGTCTGCCCAACGGCTGAATCCTCGCCAGGCCAGGTGGTCTTTGTTCTTTGCCCGTTTTAATTTTGAAATTCATTTTCGCCCTGCCGACAAGAACATTAGGGCCGATGCTCTCTCTCGTTCCTCGGATGCCTCGGAAGTAGAGCTCTCTCTGCAACACATCATTCCTCCTGACTGTCTGATCTCCACTTCTCCAGCCTCCATCAGGCAAACTCCTCCAGGGAAGACCTTCGTTTCTCCACGCCAACGCCTCGGAATCCTCAAATGGGGTCACTCCTCCCACCTCGCTGGCCATGCGGGCATCAAAAAGTCCTTGCAACTCATCTCTCGTTTCTATTGGTGGCCGACTCTGGAGACGGATGTTGTTGATTTTGTGCGGGCCTGTACTGTCTGTGCCCGGGATAAGACTCCTCGCCAGAAGCCTGCTGGTCTCCTTCATCCTCTGCCTGTCCCCGAACATCCTTGGTCTCTGATTGGTATGGACTTTATTACAGACTTACCCCCATCCCGTGGCAACACTGTTGTTTGGGTGGTCGTTGATCGATTTTCCAAGATGGCACATTTTATTCCTCTTCCTGGTCTTCCTTCAGCGCCTCAGTTGGCAAAACAATTTTTTGTACATATTTTTCGTCTTCACGGTTTGCCCACGCAGATCGTCTCGGATAGAGGCGTCCAATTCGTGTCAAAATTCTGGAGGGCACTCTGTAAACAACTCAAGATTAAATTAAACTTCTCTTCTGCTTATCATCCTCAATCCAATGGGCAAGTAGAAAGAATTAACCAGGTCCTGGGTGACTATTTACGGCATTTTGTTTCCTCCCGCCAGGATGACTGGGCAGATCTTCTACCATGGGCCGAATTCTCGTACAACTTCAGAGTCTCTGAATCTTCTTCCAAATCCCCATTTTTCGTGGTGTACGGCCGTCACCCTCTTCCCCCCCTCCCTACTCCCTTGCCCTCTGGTTTGCCCGCTGTGGATGAAGTAACTCGTGATCTTTCCACCATATGGAAAGAGACCCAAAATTCTCTTTTACAGGCTTCTTCTCGCATGAAAAAGTTTGCCGATAAGAAAAGAAGAACTCCCCCCGTTTTTTCTCCCGGAGACAAGGTATGGCTCTCCGCTAAATATGTCCGCTTCCGTGTCCCCAGCTACAAATTGGGACCACGCTATCTTGGTCCTTTCAAAATCTTGTGCCAAATTAATCCTGTCTCTTACAAACTTCTTCTTCCTCCTTCTCTTCGTATTCCTAATGCCTTTCATGTCTCTCTTCTTAAACCACTCATCATCAACCGTTTTTCTCCCAAACTTGTTTCTCCCACTCCTGTTTCCGGTTCTTCTGACATCTTCTCCGTAAAGGAGATACTGGCCTCCAAGAAGGTCAGAGGGAAAACTTTTTTTTTGGTTGATTAGGAGGGCTGTGGTCCTGAAGAGAGATCCTGGGAACCTGAGGACAATATCCTAGACAAAAGTCTGGTCCTCAGGTTCTCAGGCTCCAAGAAGAGGGGGAGACCCAAGGGGGGGGGGTACTGTTACGCCGAGCGCTCCGGGTCCCCGCTCCTCCCCGGAGCGCTCGCAACATCCTCGCTACTGCAGCGCCCCGGTCAGATCCACTGACCGGGTGCGCTGCGATACTGCCTCCAGCCGGGATGCGATTCGCGATGCGGGTGGCGCCCACTCGCGATGCGCACCCCGGCTCCCGTACCTGACTCGCTCTCCGTCGGTCCTGTCCCGGCGCGCGCGGCCCCGCTCCCTAGGGCGCGCGCGCGCCGGGTCTCTGCGATTTAAAGGGCCACTGCGCCACTGATTGGCGCAGTTGTTCTAATTAGTATGTTCACCTGTGCACTCCCTATGTATACCTCACTTCCCCTGCACTCCCTCGCCGGATCTTGTTGCCATCGTGCCAGTGAAAGCGTTTCCTTGTGTGTTCCTAGCCTGTGTTCCAGACCTCCTGCCGTTGCCCCTGACTACGATCCTTGCTGCCTGCCCCGACCTTCTGCTACGTCCGACCTTGCTCTTGTCTACTCCCTTGTACCGCGCCTATCTTCAGCAGTCAGAGAGGTTGAGCCGTTGCTAGTGGATACGACATGGTTACTACCGCCGCTGCAAGACCATCCCGCTTTGCGGCGGGCTCTGGTGAATACCAGTAGTAACTTAGAACCGGTCCACTAGCACGGTCCACGCCAATCCCTCTCTGGCACAGAGGATCCACCTCCTGCCAGCCGGCATCGTGACAACAGACAGAAAGACAAAGAGCGGGCGACAGACAGAGAGCAACTGTTACGCCGAGCGCTCCGGGTCCCCGCTCCTCCCCGGAGAGCTCGCAGCGTTCTCCTGTTCGCAGCGCCCCGGTCAGACCCGCTGACCGGGTGCGCTGCGATAATGTCCCCAGCCGGGATGCGATTCGCGATGCGGGACGCGCCCGCTCGCGGTGCGCATCCCGACCCGCTTACCAGACTCGTTCCCCGTCTGTGCTGTCCCCACGCGCGCAGCCCCACTCCCTAGAGCGCGCGCGCGCCGGCTCTTTGCGATTTAAAGGGCCAGTGTGCCACTGATTGGCGCATTTTTAATTAGTGTGTTCACCTGTGCACTTCCCTATATTACCTCACTTCCCCTTCACTTCCTTGCCGGATCTTGTTGCCATTGGACCAGTGAAAGCGTTTCCTTGTGTATCCCAAGCCAATGTTCCAGACCTCTTGCCGTTGCCCCTGACTACGATCCTTGCTGCCTGCCCTGACCTTCTGCTACGTCCGACCTTGCTCTTGCCTAATCCCCTGTACCGCGCCTATCTCAGCAGTCAGAGAGGTTGAGCCGTTGCCGCTGGATACGACCTGGTTGCTACCGCCGCTGCAAGACCATCCCGCTTTGCGGCGGGCTCTGGTGAAAACCAGTAGCAACTTAGAACCGGTCCGCCGGCACGGTCCACGCCAATCCCTCTCTGACACAGAGGATCCACCGCCAGCCTGCCGAATCCTGACAGTAGATCCGGCCATGGATCCCGCTGAGGTCCCGCTGCCAGTTGTCACTGACCTTACCACGTTGGTCGCCCAGCAGTCGCAACAGATAGCGCAACAAGGCCATCAGCTGTCACAACTGACTGTTATGCTACAGCAGCTTCTACCACAGCTTCAGCAACCATCTCCTCCGCCAGCTCCTGCACCACCTCCGCAGCGAGTGGCCGCATCCAGCCTCCATTTATCATTGCCGGACAAGTTTGATGGGGACTCTAAACTTTGCCGTGGTTTTCTCTCGCAATGTTTCCTGCATTTGGAGATGATGTCGGACCAATTTCCAACTGAACGGTCAAAGGTGGCTTTCGTGGTTAGTCTCCTGTCTGGGAAGGCCCTGACATGGGCCACACCGCTCTGGGACCGCAATGATCCTGTCACTGCCTCCGTACACTCTTTCTTCGCGGAGATTCGAAGTGTCTTCGAGGAACCAGCCCGAGCCTCTTCTGCCGTGACTGCCCTGCTGAACCTGGTCCAGGGTAATTCTTCTGTTGGCGAGTACGCCATCCAATTCTGTACTCTTGCCTCCGAATTATCTTGGAATAACGAGGCCCTCTGCGCGACCTTCAAAAAAGGCCTATCCAGTAACATCAAAGATGTGCTGGCCGCACGAGAAATCCCTGCCAACCTGCATGAACTTATTCATTTGGCCACCCGCATTGACATGCGTTTTTCCAAAAGACTCCAGGAGCTCCGCCAGGATATGGACTTTGTTCGCACTAGGCGGTTTCTCTCCCCGGCTCCTCTCTTCTCTGGTCCGCTGCAATCTGTTCCTGTGCCTTCCGCCGTGGAGGCTATGCATGTAGACCGGTCTCGCCTGACACCTCAAGAGAGGACACGCTGCCGCATGGAGAACCTATGCCTGTACTGTGCCAGTACCGAACACTTCTTGAAGGATTGTCCTATCCGACCTCCACGTCAGGAAAGACGCACTCCGATTCCGCACAAAGGTGAGACAGCTTTAGGTGTGAACTGTCTTACTGTGCCTGTGCGGATTTCTTCTTCTAACTCCTCCTTCTCAGCTGTGGCCTTCTTGGATTCCGGATCTGCAGGAAATTTTATTTTGGCCTCTTTCGTTAACAGGTTCAACATCCCAGTGACCAGTCTCGCCAGACCCCTCTACATCGCCTCTGTTAATGGTGAAAGATTGGACTGTACTGTGCGTTACCGCACAGAACCCCTCTTAATGTGCATTGGACCTCATCACGAAAAGATTGAATTTCTGGTACTTTCTAACTGCACCTCTGAAATTCTTCTTGGACTACCTTGGCTATAACGCCATTCCCCTACCCTTGACTGGACCACCGGGGAAATCAAGAACTGGGGTACTTCTTGCTACAAAAAATGCCTTATGTCTGCTCCCAGTCCTGCCAGTCAAAACCCTATGGCTCCTCCAATACCAGGTCTCCCCAAGGCCTATCTGGACTATGCTGATGTTTTTTGCAAAAAACAAGCAGAGACTTTGCCTCCTCACAGGCATTATGACTGTCCTATTGATCTCCTCCCTGGTACTACTCCACCGCGGGGCAGAATCTATCCCCTGTCTGCTCCGGAAACACAAGCTATGACAGAGTACATCCAAGAAAATTTAAAAAGGGGATTTTTCCGCAAGTCTTCCTCCCCTGCCGGAGCAGGGTTCTTCTTTGTCTCCAAAAAAGATGGTTCCTTACGACCATGCATTGATTACCGCGGTCTTAATAAAATCACTATAAAAAAACGCTATCCCCTACCTCTTATCTCGGAACTCTTTGACCGCCTACGTGGCGCCAACATCTTTACCAAATTGGATTTAAGAGGTGCATATAATCTCATCCGCATCAGGGAAGGGGACGAGTGGAAGACCGCGTTTAACACCAGAGACGGACACTTTGAATATCTGGTTATGCCCTTTGGGCTTTTCAACGCCCCTGCCGTCTTCCAGGACTTTGTAAATGAAATTTTTCGTGATTTATTATATACCTGTGTTGTGGTCTACCTGGACGATATTTAGATTTTTTCTTCTAACCTAGAAGAACACCGCCGTCATGTCCGCATGGTTCTTCAGAGACTCCGGGACAATCAGTTATATGCCAAGATGGAGAATTGTCTCTTTGAATGCCAATCTCTTCCCTTCCTAGGATATTTAGTCTCTGGCTAGGGACTTCAAATGGACCCGGACAAACTGTCGGCCGTGTTGGATTGGCCACGCCCCTCTGGACTCCGAGCTATCCAACGTTTCCTGGGGTTTGCCAATTACTACAGACAATTTATTCCACATTTTTCCACCATTGTGGCCCCAATTGTGGCCCTAACCAAGAAAAACACCAACCCTAAGTCCTGGAGTCCTCAAGTGGACGAGGCGTTCAACCGTCTCAAAACTGCCTTTTCTTCTGCTCCCGTACTCTCCAGACCTGATCCATCTAAACCCTTCTCACTGGAGGTAGACGCCTCCTCGGTGGGAGCCGGAGCTGTACTCCTACAGAAAAACTCTTCTGGACATGGCGTTACATGTGGTTTCTTTTCTAGGACCTTCTCTCCGGCGGAGAAAAATTACTCCATTGGTGATCGAGAACTACTGGGCATAAAACTGGCCCTCGAGGAATGGAGGCACCTGCTGGAGGGGTCCAAATACCCAATTATTATATACACTGATCACAAGAATCTCTCTTATCTTCAGTCTGCCCAACAGCTGAACCCTCGCCAGGCTGTTTTTTGCCCGTTTTAACTTTGAGATTCATTTTCGCCCTGCTGACTAGAACATCAGGGCTGACGCTCTCTCTCGTTCCTCGGATGCCTCTGAAATGGAAGCCTCCCTGCAACACATTATTCCTCCTTAGTGTCTGATCTCCGCTTCCCCAGCTTCCATCAGACAAACTCCTCCTGGAAAGACCTTCGTCCCTCCACGCCAGCGCCTCAGGATCCTCAGGTGGGGACACTCCTCACACCTCGCCGGCCATGCTGGCGTCAAAAAGTCCATCCAGCTCATCTCTCATTTTTATTGGTGGCCTACCCTGGAAGCAGATGTTGCTGATTTTGTTCGGGCTTGTACAGTCTGTGCCCGGGACAAAACTCCTCGTCAGAAGCCTGCCGGTCTCCTTCATCCTCTGCCTGTTCCATCCTGAGCTACCATGGTCTCAGATTGCTATGGACTTTATTACAGACCTGCCTTTATCCCATGGCAACACAGTCATTTGGGTGGTCGTTGATCGTTTCTCCAAGATGGCACATTTTATTCCACTTCCAGGTCTTCCTTCTGCGCCACAGTTGGTGAAACAATTTTTTGTGCACATTTTTCGCCTTCACAGGCTTCCTACGCATATCGTCTCGGATAGAGGCATTCAATTTGTGTCGAAATTCTGGAGGGCCCTCTGTAATCAGCTTAAAATCAAATTAAACTTCTCGTCTTCCTATCATCCCCAATCCAATGGGCAAGTGGAGAGAGTTAACCAGGTTCTTGGTGACTATTTGCGACATTTTGTTTCCTCTCGCCAGGATGATTGGGCCGATCTTCTACCATGGGCCGAATTCTCGTACAATTTCAAAGTCTCTGAGTCCTCCGCTAAATCCCCGTTCTTTGTGGTGTACGGCCGTCACCCTCTTCCCCCCCTCCCCACTCCCATGCCTTCTGGTTTGACCGCTGTTGATGAGGTTACCCGGGACTTCTCCACCATCTGGAAAGAGACTCAAAAATCCCTCATACATGCCTCATCCCGGATGAAGAAACATGCCGACAAAAAAAGAAGAACTCCTCCTGTCTTTGCTCCTGGAAACAAAGTGTGGCTCTCCGCCAAGTATGTCCGCTTTCGTGTCCCCAGTTATAAACTGGGACCACGTTATCTTGGACCCTTTAAAATCAAGTGCCAAATCAACCCTGTCTCCTACAAACTCCTTCTTCCCCTTTCTCTCCGTATTCCCAATGCTTTTCATATCTCTCTCCTTAAACCGCTTATCCTTAACCGCTTCTCTCCCAAGGTTGTTGCTCCTACTCCTGTCTCCGGGTCCTCAGATGTCTTCTCGGTTAAAGAAATTCTTGCATCCAAGATGGTCAGAGGTAAAAAAAAAATCTTGTAGATTGGGAGAATTGCGGTCCGGAGGAGAGGTCATGGGAACCTGAGGATAACATTCTCGACAAGGACCTTATTTACAAATTTTCAGGCGCTCATCAACCGCCGGGACCCGTGGCTAATACCACACATCGCCGATCGTGGCGATGTGTGGTATTAACCCTTTAGAAGCGGCGGTCAAAGCTGGCCGCCGCTTCTAAAGTGAAAGTGAAGGTGACCCGGCTGCTCAGTCGGGCTGACAGGACACCGGGTGGGCCCTTACCTGCCTCCTCGGTGTCCGATCGGCGAATGACTGTGGGACCTATAACACTGCAAAAAAAATGTTAAAAAAAAGTGTTAATAAAGGTCATTTAACCCCTTCCCTAATAAAAGTTTGAATCATCCCCCTTTTCCCATTAAAAAAAAAAAACAGTGTAAAAAAAAAAAAAAAAAAAAAACATATGTGGTATCGCCGCGTGCGTAAATGTCCGAACTATAAAAATATATTGTTAATTAAACCGTACGGTCAGTGACGTACGCGCTAAAAAATTCCAAAGTCAAAAAAAGCGCATTTTTGGTCACTTTTTATACCATTAAAAAAGGAATAAAAAGTGATCAAAAAGTCAGATCAAAACAAAAATCATACCGATAAAAACTTCAGATCATGGCACAAAAAATGAGTCCTCATACCGCCCTGTACGTGGAAAAATACAAAAGTTATAGGGGTCAGAAAATGCCATTTTTAAACGTATAAATTTTCCTGCATGTAGTTATGATTTTTTCCAGAAGTGCGACAATATCAAACCTATATAAGTAGGGGATCATTTTAACCGTATGGACCTACAGAATAAAGATAAGGTGTAATTTTTACCGAAATATGCACTGCGTAGAAACGGAAGCCCCCAAAAGTTGCAAAATGGCATTTTTTTCTTCGATTTTGTCGCACAATGATTTTTTTTTCCGTTTCGCCGTGCATTTTTGGGTGAAATGACTAATTTCACTGCAAAGTAGAATTGGCGATGCAAAAAATAAGCCATAATATGGATTTTTAGGTGGAAAATTTAAAGAGTTATGATTTTTAAAAGGTAAGGAGGAAAAAACGAATGTGCAAAAATGGAAAAACCCTGAGTACTTAAGGGGTTAAAGGGCCAGTGCGCCACTGATTGGCGCATGGTTTTAATTAGTGTGTTCACCTGTGCACTCCCTATGTATACCTCACTTCCCCTGCACTCCCTCGCCGGATCTTGTTGCCATCGTGCCAGTGAAAGCGTTTCCTAGTGTGTTCCTAGCCTGTGTTCCAGACCTCCTGCCGTTGCCCCTGACTACGATCCTTGCTGCCTGCCCCGACCTTCTGCTACGTCCGACCTTGCTTCTGTCTACTCCCTTGTACCGCGCCTATCTTCAGCAGTCAGAGAGGTTGAGCCGTTGCTAGTGGATACGACCTGGTTACTACCGCCGCAGCAAGACCATCCCGCTTTGCGGCGGGCTCTGGTGAAAACCAGTAGCAACTTAGAACCGGTCCACCAACACGGTCCACGCCAATCCCTCTCTGGCACAGAGGATCCACCTCCTGCCAGCCGAATCGTAACAGCAACAAACAGACAGGGCGAGCAAGAATCCGAGAGCAGGAGAGTGAGCGACAGACAGAGGGTGACCAAGCAACAAAGAGCTGTCTTTATACAGTATATAGTACAGAGCTGTGTGTATACAGTATATAGTGCAGAGCCGTGTGTGTACGGTATATAGTGCAGAGCCGTGTGTGTATACGGTATATAGTGCAGAGCCGTGTGTGTATACGGTATATAGTGCAGAGCCGTGTGTGTATACGGTATATAGTGCAGAGCCGTGTGTGTATACGGTATATAGTGCAGAGCCGTGTGTGTATACGGTATGTATAGAGCAGAGCTGTGTGTATACGGTATGTATAGAGCAGAGCTGTGTGTATACGGTATATATAGTGCAGAGCTGTGTGTATACGGTATATATAGTGCAGAGCTGTGTGTATACGGTATATATAGTGCAGAGCTGTGTGTATACGGTATATAGTGCAGAGCTGTGTGTATACGGTATATAGTGCAGAGCTGTGTGTGTATACGGTATATAGTGCAGAGCTGTGTGTGTATACGGTATATAGTGCAGAGCTGTGTGTGTATACGGTATATAGTGCAGAGCTGTGTGTGTATACGGTATATAGTGCAGAGCTGTGTGTATACGGTATATAGTGCAGAGCTGTGTGTATACGGTATATATAGTGCAGAGCTGTGTGTATACGGTATATAGTGCAGAGCTGTGTGTATACGGTATATAGTGCAGAGCTGTGTGTATACGATATATTGTATAATTTACAATTGTATATGCTAGAATAGAGGCAACTAGGGGTAAACTACACTACAGGGATCCCTATGTCCTAGGGACTCTGGCTATGGGGACCCTAAACACATAGGTACCGCATCAGATGCGGGACTGGGACACCACAGTATATAGTGCAAAGCTGTGATTCTGACTCCACCCACACGAGACTGATCACCTGATCATGACATCATCAAAGGTCCTTTATCCCTCTAGACTCTTTGAGGCCTTAGACAAAACTAGACTGTGAGGTCCCTCACCCCCACACAACCCCTCCCCCCTATCCAGTGAATGTAAGAGAATGGCGGTGTACACAGTGTAAGCATCAACAATAATCTGGGGAGCAAGCAGGAGTTCTGGTTGGGGTTTAATTACATAAAATAATCCCTCCACACCAGGACAACATATTACTACTGCTAATACCATCATACTGTTATTATATAATATAATAACCAATATATAACCGATAACACTGTATACAAGGGACAAATCATTCACCGCACCATGACTACACATTACCACTAGAGATGAGCGAATTTACAGTAATCCGATTCGTCACGAACTCCACACAGGCTCTGCAGACCATATTAGTGATCACATACAGTTACATCAGGTGACGTCTTCTCTGATGGGAGTCGGTCACTTTCCTTTTTCTTCTCCATCCGGCCCAGACCGTCATGATGATTTCTTCTTTCAGCCACAACTCGTCTCCACAGAAGCGGCCAGACAAACATTTTATCCTCTGCACTTTTCCAGCACCTATAGAGGTAAAAAAAAAAAATAATAACAACCCCCTTAGTGTTCCACGCGGTAAAGTGTGTAGATAAGTGAGTTGGGGAAGAGTAGGTCCCCCCCCCCCATTAGGTAGTTACGTGGCTTTAGTAGGTAGACGTGTCCTTTCAGATTGTTTCCGCCATTACACAGGTGCCTCAAGTAGGTAGGTGCCACCTGTAGGTACTTATTCCCTGTATATAGCTGCCCCTTGTAGGTAGTAGCAGCCTCCTATAAGTAGGGGTTACTCACTGTAGGTAGGTACCTACCCTTGTACATAGTTGACTCCCGTATAAATTTGCAGTTCCCTGTATATGGTTGCAACCCCCTCATATATTAGTAGCAGCAGCCACCTTAGGTTGTAGTAACTCCTACTAGCAATATCAGCCCCCTTTAATAACCCCCTTTAGGTAGTGATTGCAGTCCTCCGGTGACCCCTTTGTATAGTAATAGCAGACCCCTTTAGGTAGTACACGAAGTCCCCTTAAGTGACCTTCCACTTTAGTCAGTAATAGCAGGTCTCTTTAGTGACCCCCTTTAGGGAGAAATAGCAGTACCGTTAGTGACCCCCTCATTAGGATACAATAACAGTCCTCTTCATGACCCCCTTTAGGTCGTAGTGACCCTTCCCCCCCATGATGTCCTTCCTATAAAAGGAGACACTGGTTCCTGAATAAAGGGAGATTTATTATTATACCTGAAGACTGGTGTTGTCTGTTTCTTTGGATAAGGGGGCGCGATATTCTCTAGTTCTGCCTACGGATATTGCCTGTGGTATGCTGGGGCTTTTCGTCTGGAAGGAGAAGTCGCTGTTGGCGGAGGGGGACACTGAGAGGTCCCTTGTCAGTCCGTCACAATTGGTCGCTGCAGTGGGATCTGACTTCTCCAGAATCAACACTGAGACCAGTCCAGCTGGGGGAGATACAGCCGTTGGCTTGACCCCCGGTCTCAGAAACTTACCCTGGCAAGGAAGAGCCTGTAAGGATGGGGGATTTTCGAAGAGAGGTTCAATGGTTCCTGGGTCTCTTCGGCAAAGATCCTTCATGAGAGATTGTGAACAGGGTCCTTACACAGCTGACACGAGAGAGCCTTAATTCGCTTGCAGATTTGGGAAGTTGTGCGCGGCTTATTACTGACTCCTCGAGAAAAAGTACTGCCCACCCCAGAACAGCACTTTAGGGAACAGGTCCACTTGCAGCTTCGCTACTTCAGAGATCAACCCACGGGCAGCAAAATGGCTGAGTTGCACAGATTGGTGCAGCAAGAAATGGAGCTCGAGGCTCATTACCGTGCATTGTGCTGGTGGGCAAGCTGCAGGCAGCCAGAGCCAAACACAGCCTGTTCTCCAGAAGGGACCGACTTAGGCTGGCCTGGTCTATTGTGGGACGCATTCGAGGAGCAATACGACTTTGGCCGTACGAAGGCATACAGGCTATGGGACATCCAGGACAAGCGGAGAGAGATGCTGCCGCAATCGGAGATACCAGACCTGGAACCGGATCTATGTTGGTTGACGTACCAGGATTGGTACCTCGAAGAAGACTACTTGTCCTCGTTTGAGGGGGATTTCTATGGTCCTGAGCGCTGTACAACAGAGGAAACCGGCACAGACGAGACTGCTGGTCTCTGTCCTCCCCTTCCCCTGAATTGCACACCTGACCGCGACGCTCTAGCAGTATCTAGTCAGGACACCATGGTGGAAGTTCCGGCATCAGGGCAGAGTTCTGCTACATTCTACTCAGCACCGAACACTGCTGGCAGCCCTGCAGTTAGAGGGAACAGTAATCCCTGCACCGGTCCAGTCGGGATCCCAGGCAGTTGGCCCGGATCCCCAGCGGCTGTGGAACAGTACAGGAGCTGGCACAGGTGGTGCAGCTCCTCAGCGGCAGATATTGCAACCGGATGAGGAGGCAGTCGGCACCCTGCCCCTTCGACCAGCGACAGATGGAGTTTTTGTTTGGGAAATGTTGTTTGGGAGGGCCTCGGAGGCTAGCCTCCTTCCCACAGACTACGGGCTTGACCAGGCCTTCCTCCTCCCCTGGCCGGAAACGCCCCATTGAATTTTATGCAGGGTTTGCCGGTATTCGATTACGTTATTGCCACTGACCGAGAGGAGCTCCCAGAGGACCATGAAAGAGTGACTGAGCGGAACTCTGACTTGCTTCAGGGGTGGGCATGAGTAAGACCGGGACTTTGATGGACTTGTTGGATATCTTACTAAAATAACTTTATTTGCTGTTTTCATGACACCTTCTGCACATGGTCCACATTTTGCACACAGTACACCTGCACACGGTCCACTTTCTGCACACTGTCCACCTTCTGCACACTGTACACCTTCTGCACACTGTACACCTTCTGCACACGGTCCACATTCTGCACACGGCACACATTCTGCACACGGCACTATATAGGAATATACCTTTATTGGATTATCTTCCAGACTTACTGTCACCTGTATTGTCTTTACTGCCCCTTCCCCTGTGATGTCCTTCCTATAAAATGAGACACTGGTTCCTGAATAAAGGGAGATTTGATTTTTATACCTGAAGACTGGTGTTGCCTGGTTCTTTGGATAAGGTTCTTTGGAGTGTTAGAGTAGCATGTGGTGCGATGTATAGCTTAGGGAACCTTTGCTGTGTATTGTACTGTCATGCTTTGTGTGATTGTAATTTATTGTATGACTTGTAATGACTGAACAGACAATGAAGCTCTTTCAATAACGGTTCTTTGGATAATGGGACACTGTGTGGCTTGCCAGGAGCTGCCTCATAATCAACAGGGCAAACATGTCCGTCCGGGACGGCCGCAGGTTCAACAGGAGCCTGCTCAGAGACTATTCTATCTTGGACAGCCCGGCCGTCAATGAAGAAGAGAAGTGAAGACCTCTCTCCGTCCCCCATGTCCCCCCCAGTAGTTTGGCCCTGTGATCTGCCCCCAGCCACGCCCCATAGCCCACACCTCTCCCCAGATCACAGAATGTATTGTTTGGTTTTGCAGATTTCTTGTGCTTTTCTCTTTCAGGATTGAGCGGAGTGTTAGTATAGCACGTGGTGCGATGTATAGCTTAGGGAACCTTTGCTGTGTATTGTACTCTCATGCTTTGTGTGATTGTAATTTATTGTATGACTTGTAATGACTGAACGATCAATAAAGCTCTTTCAATAAAGGTTCATTAGATAAGGGGTATGCTGGGGTTTGTCGTCTGGAAGGAGAAGTCGCTCTTGGCGGAGGGGGAAGTTGAGAGGTCCCTGGTCAGTCCGTCACAAAGCATCCTGGATTTTTTCTTCTTATATAGTGCAGCATAGGCTATTATAAGAGAATAATGTAGAGGTTCTTGTGTATCAACGTAATGCAGTGTTTCCCAACCTTTTTCGGGTCGGGGCACACCTTGGAAAAAAAATTTCCATGGGGCACCGCTACCAAGGTTGACGAGCAAGGAAAAAAAAAAAGGAAAAAACGGTAAAAAACGCAATGCACTATATCTATTTATCAGTGAGTATGTAGTTTAAAGTGCTGCTTTATACAGCAACTCACCAATGACGTCTTCTCTAATTTGCATCGTTGCCTTCTCTTCTCCATCTGGTCTGGGCCATCATCACGATTTCTTCCACCCACAATTCTTCACCGTTAAACCTGCAAAACAAACCTATTAGGCGCCAAACTTTTTTTTCTTTTTTTTTTTTACATGGGTGACAGAGGGGTGTAGAAGAGTGGACATGGGTGACAGAGGGGTGGACATGGGTGACAGAGGGGTGTAGAGGGGTGGACATGGGTGACAGAGGGGTGTAGAGGGGTGGACATCGGTGACAGAGGGGTTTAGAGTGGTGTAGAGGAGTGTACAGAGGGGTGTAGAGAGGGGTGTAGAGAAGCGTACATGGGTGACAGTGGTGTAGAGGAGCGTACATGGGTGACAGGGGTGTAGAGGAGCATACATTGGTGACGGGTGTAGAGGAGCATACATGGGTGACGGGTGTAGAGGAGCATACATGGGTGACAGGGGTGTAGAGGAGCATACATGGGTGACAGGGGTGTAGAGGAGCGTACATGGGTGACAGGGGTGTAGAGGAGCGTACATGGGTGACAGGGGTGTAGAGGAGCGTACATGGGTGACAGGGGTGTAGAGGAGTGTACAGAGGGGTTTAGAGGAGTGTACATGAGTGACAGATGGGTGTACATGGGTGACAGAGGGGTGTAGAGGAGTGTACATGGGTGACAGATGGGTGTACATGGGTGACAGAGGGGTGTAGAGGAGTGTACATGGGTGACAGATGGGTGTAGAGGAGTGTACATGGGTGACAGATGGGTGTAGATGAGTGTACATGGGTGACAGATAGGTGTACATGGGAGGGATTACATGGGTGACGGGGAGGGATTACATGGGTGACAGGGAGGGATTACATGGGTGACAGGGAGGGATTACATGGGTGACTGAGGGGGTGGACATGGGTGACTGAGGGGGTGGACATGGGTGACTGAGGGGGTGGACATGGGTGACTGAGGGGGTGGACATGGGTGACTGAGAGGGTGAACTTCTCAACATAATCAGACCACAGGTGTGCACATAATGGGTGGCTTCCCTATGTCTATCTCAGGAGACTCCTGAAACGTCCAGCAGCTCGCATGCCAGCGAGCGTTTTCAGCCCCCCCCCCCCCCCCTCAGAATTAGCGTCCACATGGCCAGGAACACACCGTCCAGCAAGCAGCAAGTCTGGGATGGAAGGTTCTGAAGACACCGAGTGGAATAACCTCTGAGCAGTCTATTGAGCACCGGGTGATTATGTTCTGTATATCTCTCTGAGATATATTTTGTACATGGATGAATTTGGAGATAAAGAACTTTTTAAGTGCAATTCCCAGTCTATGTCTGTTTCTATATATATGACTGAGGGGGTGGACATGGGTGACAGGGGGGGATTACATGGGTGACAGGGAGGGATTACATGGGTGACAGGGGGGGATTACATGGGTGACAGGGAGGGATTACATGGGTGACAGGGGGGGGTGGACATGGGTGACAAGGGGGGTGGACATGGGTGATAGAGATGGACAGGGAGGTGGACCAGGCGGACATAGCTGAAGGGGGGGGGGAGGTGGACATGGGTGACAGGGGTAGTGGACATGGTTGACAGGGGGGGTGGACATGGGTGACTGGGGGGGTGGACATGGGTGACAGGGAGGGTGGACATGGGTGACAGGGGAGGTGGACATGGGTGACAGGGGGGGTGGACATGGGTGACTGGGGGGGTGCACATGGGTGACTGGGGGGTGGACATGGGTGACAGGGAGGGTGGACATGGGTGACAGGGGGGGATTACATGGGTGACAGGGGGGGGGGTTACATGGGTGACAGGGAGGGTGGACATGGGTGACAGGGGGGGTGGACATGGGTGACAGGGGGGGGGTGGACATGGGTGACAGGGAGGGATTACATGGGTGACTGAGGGGGTGGACATGGGTGACTGAGGAGGTGGACATGGGTGACTGAGGGGGTGGACATCGGTGACAGGGGGGATTACATGGGTGACAGGGAGGGATTACATGGGTGACAGGGAGGGATTACATGGGTGACAGGGGGGGTGGACATGGGTGACAGGGGGGGGTGGACATGGGTGATAGAGATGGACAGGGAGGTGGACCAGGCGGACATGGCTGACGGGGGGGGGGTGGACATGGGTGACAGGGGTGGTGGACATGGGTGACAGGGGGGGGTGGACATGGGTGACTGGGGGGGTGGACATGGGTGACAGGGAGGGTGGACATGGGTGACAGGGAGGGTGGACATTGGTGACAGGGAGGGTGGACATGGGTGACAGGGAGGGTGGACGTGGGTGACAGGGGGGGGTGGACATGGGTGACAGGGGGGGTGGACATGGGTGATAGAGATGGACAGGGAGGTTGACCAGGCGGACATGGCTGACGGGGGGGGGTGGACATGGGTGACAGGGAGGGTGGACATGGGTGACAGGGAGGGTGGACATGGGTGACAGGGGGGGTGGACATGGGTGATAGAGATGGACAGGGAGGTTGACCAGGTGGACATGGCTGACGGGGGGGGGGGGGGGTGGACATGGGTGACTGGGGGGGTGGACATGGGTGACTGGGGGGGTGGACATGGGTGACTGGGGGGGTGGACATGGGTGACAGGGGGGGTGGACATGGGTGACAGGGGGGGGGGTGGACATGGGTGACTGGGGGGGTGGACATGGGTGACTGGGGGGGTGGACATGGGTGACTGGGGGGGTGGACATGGGTGACTGGGGGGGTGGACATGGGTGACTGGGGGGGTGGACATGGGTGACAGGGAGGGTGGACATGGGTGACAGGGAGGGTGGACATGGGTGACAGGGGGGATTACATGGGTGACATGGAGGGATTACATGGGTGACAGGGAGGGATTACATGGGTGACAGGAAGGGATTACATGGGTGATAGAGATGGACAGGGAGGTAAACAAGGCAGACATGGCTGACGGGGGGGGTGGACATGAGTGACGGGGTCGGGGGGGATAGAGGGTGGACCTGGGTGACGGTGGGGGGATTTAGACAGGGTTGAGAAGGTGAACAGAGGGGTGGAAAGGGTACGGTACCTTAAGCAAGCCGGCCCGCACAGCTTGCAGTTCCACAGGAGGCACGGGAGTACGGAGCTGGTGCAGCTCGTTCCGCCCCAGGGCACCATATCCGGCTCACTGCGCCGCAAGGGAGAGGGGGACGGAGGGGGACGCAGGAGACGGAGAGTGAAGGAGGGGGACGCGGGGGACACAGGGAACAGAGGGGGAAGGATGGGAACACGGGTCACGCGGCAGACGCAGGGGACGGAGGGGAACACAGGAAACGCAGGAGATGCAGGGGGACGCTGTGTGCGCACGCAGACTTCCCTTCCCCCCTGCGCCGTCAGGCCGGGGGGGGACATTTAAAAAAAAATAATAGTAAAAAATAAAATAAATCACGGCAAAATCCCGCGGCACCACGGGCAGTGCTGAACGGCACACACGTGTGCCACGGCACCGCGGTTGGGAATCACTGCTATATACTGACCCCCATATATATGAATGTATACTATATACTGACCACATATATATGAATGTATACTATATACTGACCCCCGTATATATGAATGTATACTATATACTGACCCCCGTATATATGAATGTATACTATATACTGACCCCCATATATGAATGTATACTATATACTGACCCCCGTTTATATGAATGTATACTATATACTGACCTCATATATATGAATGTATACTATATACTGACCCCCATATACGAATGTATACTATATACTGACCCCCGTATATGAATGTATACTATATACTGACCCCCATATATATGAATGTATACTATATACTGACCCCCATATATATGAATGTATACTATATACTGACCCCCATATACGAATGTATACTATATACTGACCCCCGTATATGAATGTATATTATATACTGACCCCATATATATGAATGTATACTATATACTGACCCCCATATATGAATGTATACTATATACTGACCCCCATATATATGAATGTATAGTATATACTGACCCCCCATATATATGAATGTATACTATATACTGACCACATATATATGAATGTATACTATATACTGACCCCATATATATGAATGTATACTATATACTGACCCCCATATATGAATGTATATTATATACTGACCCCCCCATATATATGAATGTATACTATATACTGACCACATATATATGAATGTATACTATATACTGACCCCATATATATGAATGTATACTATATACTGACCCCCATATATGAATGTATACTATATACTGACCCCCATATATATGAATGTATACTATATACTGACCACATATATATGAATGTATACTATATACTGACCCCATATATATGAATGTATACTATATACTGACCCCCATATATGAATGTATACTATATACTGACCCCCCCATATATATGAATGTATACTATATACTGACCACATATATATGAATGTATACTATATACTGACCTCATATATATGAATGTATACTATATACTGACCCCCATATATGAATGTATATTATATACTGACCCCCCCATATATATGAATGTATACTATATACTGACCACATATATATGAATGTATACTTTATACTGACCCCATATATATGAATGTATACTATATACTGACCCCCATATATATATGAATGTATACTATATACTGACCCCATATATATGAATGTATACTATATACTGACCCCCATATATGAATGTATACTATATACTGACCCCCATATATATGAATGTATACTATATACTGACCACACATGAATGTATACTATATACTGACCCCCATATATATGAATGTATACTTTATACTGACCACACATGAATGTATACTATATACTGACCCCCATATATATGAATGTATACTTTATACTGACCCCATATATATGAATGTATGCTATATACTGACCCCCATATATATGAATGTATACTATATACTGACCACACATGAATGTATACTATATACTGACCCCCATATATATGAATGTATACTTTATACTGACCACACATGAATGTATACTATATACTGACCCCATATATATGAATGTATACTATATACTGACCCCCATATATATGAATGTATACTATATACTGACCACACATGAATGTATACTATATACTGACCCCATATATATGAATGTATACTATATACTGACCCCCATATATATGAATGTATACTATATACTGACCACACATGAATGTATACTATATACTGACCCCCATATATATGAATGTATACTTTATACTGACCCCATATATATGAATGTATGCTATATACTGACCCCCATATATATATGAATGTATACTTTATACTGACCCCATATATATGAATGTATGCTATATACTGACCCCCATATATATATGAATGTATACTATATACTGACCCCATATATATGGATGTATGCTATATACTGACCCCATGTATATGAATGTATACTATATACTGACCACACATATGAATGTATACTATATACTGACCCCCATATATATGAATATATATTATATACTGACCCCATATATATGAATATATACTATATACTGACCACACATATGAATGTATACTATATACTGACCCCCATATATATGAATGTATACTATATACTGACCCCCATATATATGAATGAATACTATATACTGACCACATATATATGAATGTATGCTATATACTGACCCCCATATATGAATGTATACTATATACTGACCCCATATATGAATGTATACTATATACTGACCACACATATGAATGTATACTATATACTGACCCCATATATATGAATGTATACTATATACTGACCACACATATGAATGTATACTATATACTGACCCCCATATATATGAATGTATACTATATACTGACCCCCATATAAATGAATGTATACTATATACTGACCCCCATATATGAATGTATACTATATACTGACCCCCATATATATGAATGTATACTATATACTGACCACACATATGAATGTATACTATATACTGACCCCCATATATATGAATATATACTATATACTGACCCCCATATATATGAATGTATACTATATACTGACCCCCATATAAATGAATGTATACTATATACTGACCCCCATATATGAATGTATACTATATACTGACCCCCATATATATGAATATATACTATATACTGACTCCCATATATATGAATGTATACTATATACTGACCACACATATGAATGTATACTATATACTGATTCCCATATATATGAATGTATACTATATACTGACCCCCATATATGAATGTATACTATATACTGACCACATATATATGAATGTATACTATATACTGACCCCCATATATATGAATGTATATAATATACTGACCACATATATGAATGTATACTATATACTGACCCCCATATATATGAATGTATACTATATACTGACCCCCATATATATGAAAGTATACTATATACTCGTCCCCACAAATTAATTTATACTATATACTGACCCCCATATATGAATGTATAGTATATAGTGACCCACATATATATGAATGTATACTATATACTGACCACATATATATGAATGTATACTATATACTGACCCCCATATATATGAATGTATACTATATACTGACCCCCATATATGAATGTATATTATATACTGACCCCATATATATGAATGTATACTATATACTGACCCCCATATATATGAATGTATACTATATACTGACCCCCATATATGAATGTATACTATATACTGACCACACATATGAATGTATACTATATACTGACCCCCATATATATGAATGTATATTATATACTGACCCCCATATATATGAATGTATGCTATATACTGACCCCCATATATATGAATGTATACTATATACTGACCCCCATATATGAATGTATACTATATACTGACCCCCATATATATGAATGTATACTATATACTGACCCCCATATATATGAATGTATACTATATACTGACCCCCATATATGAATGTATACTATATACTGACCACACATATGAATGTATACTATATACTGACCCCCATATATATGAATGTATACTATATACTGACCCCCATATATATGAATGTATACTATATACTGACCCCCATATATGAATGTATACTATATACTGACCACACACATGAATGTATACTATATACTGACTCCCATATATATGAATGTATACTATATACTGACCCCCATATATATGAATGTATACTATATACTGACCCCCATATATGAATGTATACTATATACTGACCCCCATATATAT
Source organism: Hyla sarda (assembly GCF_029499605.1). NCBI lineage: Eukaryota > Metazoa > Chordata > Amphibia > Anura > Hylidae > Hyla > Hyla sarda. The sequence goes on along the minus strand of NC_079191.1, from coordinate 437,959,340 downwards.
GAATGTATACTATATACTGACCACACATGAATGTATACTATATACTGACCCCCATATATATGAATGTATACTTTATACTGACCCCATATATATGAATGTATACTATATACTGACCCCCATATATATATGAATGTATACTTTATACTGACCCCATATATATGAATGTATGCTATATACTGACCCCCATATATATATGAATGTATACTATATACTGACCCCATATATATGGATGTATGCTATATACTGACCCCATGTATATGAATGTATGCTATATACTGACCCCCATATATATGAATATATACTATATACTGACCACACATATGAATGTATACTATATACTGACCCCATATATATGAATGTATACTATATACTGACCCCCAAATATATGAAAGTATACTATATACCCGTCCCCACAAATGAATTTATACTATATACTGACCCCCATATATGAATGTATAGTATATACTGACCCACATATATATGAATGTATACTATATACTGACCACATATATATGAATGTATACTATATACTGACCCCCATATATATGAATGTATACTATATACTGACCCCCATATATGAATGTATACTATATACTGACCCCATATATATGAATGTATACTATATACTGACCCCCATATATATGAATGTATACTATATACTGACCCCCATATATATGAATGTATGCTATATACTGACCCCCATATATATGAATGTATACTATATACTGACCCCCATATATGAATGTATACTATATACTGACCCCCATATATATGAATGTATACTATATACTGACCCCCATATATATGAATGTATACTATATACTGACCCCCATATATGAATGTATACTATATACTGACCACACATATGAATGTATACAATATACTGACCCCCATATATATGAATGTATACTATATACTGACCCCCATATATATGAATGTATACTATATACTGACCCCCATATATGAATGTATACTATATACTGACCCCCCATATATATGAATGTATACTATATACTGACCCCCATATATGAATATATACTATATACTGACCCCCATATATATGAATGTATACTATATACTTACCCCCATATATATGAATGTATACTATATATTGACCACATATATGAATGTTTACTATATACTTAGCAACCAATCAGATCGCTTCTTTCGTTTTTGAAAAGGCCTCTGAAAAATGAAGGAAGCAATTTGATTGGTTGCTATGGGCAACTCAGCAGCTTTTCCAGGAAAGTAAAGTTTAACCACAACACTGTAACACTGTCCACCCTGGGACTCGAACCAGTGACGGTCTCCCATCCCAATGTACTGCCGAGACAGTCCTGCTTATCTTACATGCAGTGAGATCCCCATAGACCACAATTAGCCTATTGGTTTTATTGGGCAAAAAATCACAGTTGTCACAGTTCTCTATACCATTAATGAAGGGAGGGCTCAATATTCGCAAATTTGCGCATATGCGCACATATTTTCACATATGCGCAAAAAAAGCGAATATTCGTAATTATGAATATATAGTGCTATATTTGCAATATTCGCAAATTCGCGAATATGCAATATTCGCGATTAAAATTTGAATTGCGAATATTCGTGAGCAACACTAGTCGCTGCAAATACAGTGAAGGAGTTTAAACATGCATGGGATAGGCATAAGGCTATCCTTCATATAAGATAGGGATAGGTATAAGGCTATCCTTCATATAACATAGGGAAAGGTATAAGGCTATCCTTCATATAAGATAGGGATAGGTATAAGGCTATCCTTCATATAAGATAGGGATAGGCATAAGGCTATCCTTCATATAAGATAGAGATAGGCATAAGGCTATCCTTCATATAAGATAGAGATAGGCATAAGGCTATTCTTCATATAAGATAGGGATAGGAATAAGGCTATCCTTTATATAAGATAGAGATAGGCATAAGGCTATCCTTCATATAAGATAGGGCCAGGGACTATTGATAGGATTCAGATTATTGGGCAGACTAGATGGGCCAATTGGTTCTTATCTGCCGACACATTCTATGTTTCTATACTGTATGGATATCAGAAAAATGGTTCCAAGCTCTTATTTCTTTATTAAATTCACTACTTTGGGGCAGGAAAGCACAAGAATGAAATATGTTTCTTTAACGTTAGCTGATCACGATGGGGGTTGGGCACTTTTTTTTTAGATACTTTTTAGCACTAAAATTGCAGACTATTATGAGAAGGAGGGATGTAGTCCTATTTTTTCTCTCTAAGGGTATGTTCAAACTACGGAATTCCCGCGGAATTCCACGGGCGGAATTCCGCAAGCCAAATTCCACGGGCGGAATTCCGCGAGCCGAATTCCGCGGTGTGAACTTAACATTAGTGTGAATGGGTTTCCGCGAGACCCATTCACACTGCGGAATTTCAGCGCCGCTGAAATTGTTCCGCGCAAAGAAAGAACATGTTCATTCTTTGCACGGAAGTCCGCGAGCACTGCATAGCTGTCAATGGTGACGGCTCAGTGCCGCCCGGTCCTACCGCCGCCGCCGGCTGCCAGTCTGAATCTCCGCTCACTGAATTCAGCGAGCAGAGATTCCGTTCACACACTGTAGTGTGAACATACCCTAATGGGTCGTTATAAGGATATTTTTGAGATTTTGGAAGCTGGGATACTCACTACACCCATGCATATCTATATAATTAAGTATGGGAGGAACTTAAAACATTTTTTAAATCACATGGAGTTTTGACTTTACTTTATTATGGTCAAATAAAGCACTTAAAGGGGTACTCCGCCCCTAGACATCTTATCCCTTATCCAAAGGATAGGGGATAAGATGTCAGATCGCCGGGGTCCCGCTGCTGGGGACCCCGGGGATCGCTGCTGCAGCACCCCGCTATCATTGCAGCGCAGAGCGAGATCGCTCTGCACGTAATGAAGGGCAATACAGGGGCCGGAGCATCGTTATGTCACGGCTCCGCCCCTTGTGACGTCACGGCCCGCCCCCGTCAATACAAGTCTATGGGAGGGGGCGTGGCGGTCATCACGCCCCCTGTCATAGATTTGCATTAAGGGGACGGGCCGCGACGTCATGAGGGGCGGAGCCATGATGTCACGCTGCTCCGTCCTCTGTATCGCCCGTCATTACGCACAGAGCGAACTCTCTTAGTGCAGTAATGATGGCTGGGTGCCCCCGCGGTGATCCCCGGGGTCCCCAGCAGCGGGACCGCGGCGATCTAACATCTTATCCCCTATCCTTTGGATAGGGAATAAGATGTCAGGGGCGGAGTACCCCTTTAACCCCTTAAGGACTCAGCCCATTTTGGCCTTAAGGACTCAGACAATTTAATTTTTACATTTTCATTTTTTCCTCCTCGCCTTCTAAAAATCATAACTCTTTTATATTTTCATCCACAGACTAGTATGAGGGCTTGTTTTTTGCGCGACCAGTTGTCCTTTGCAATGGCATAACTCATTATATCATAAAATGTATGGCGCAACCAAAAAACACTATTTTTGTGGGGAAATTAAAACGAAAAACGCAATTTTGCTAATTTTGGAAGGTTTCGTTTTCACGCCGTACAATTTATGGTAAAAATGACGTGTGTTCTTTATTCTGAGGGTCAATACGATTAAAATGATACCCATTATTACATACTTTTCTATTATTGATGCGCTTAAAAAAAATCACAAACTTTTTAACCAAATTAGTACGTTTATAATCCCTTTATTTTGATGACCTCTAACTTTTTTATTTTTCCGTATAAGCGGTGGTATGGGGGCTCATTTTTTGCGCCATGATCTTTAATTTTTTTTTATATCTCATTTGCATATAAAAAACTTTTAATACATTTTTTATAATTTTTTTTAAATAAAATGTATTAAAAAAGTAGGAATTTTGGATTTTTTTTTTTCGTTCTTGACGTTCACCGTACGGGATCATTAACATTTTATTTTAATAGTTCAGACATTTACGCACGTGGCGATACCAAATATGTCTATAAAAAAAAATTTTACGCTTTTTGGGGGTAAAATAGGAAAAAACGGATGTTTTACTTTTTTATTGGGGGAGGGGATTTTTCACTTTTTTTTTACTTTTACTTTTACATTTTTTTACATTTTTTTTTACACTTGAATAGTCCCCATAGGGTCTATTCATAGCAATACCATGATTGCTAATACTGATCTGTTCTATGTATAGGACATAGAACAGATCAGTATTATCGGTCATCTTCTGCTCTGGTCTGCTCGATCACAGACCAGAGCAGGAGACGCCGGGAGCCGCACGGAGGAAGGAGAGGGGACCTGCGTGCGGCGTTATGAATGATCGGATCCCCGCAGCAGCGCTGCGGGCGATCCGATCATTCATTCAAATCACGAACTGCCGCAGATGCCGGGATCTGTATTGATCCCGGCACCTGAGGGGTTAATGGCGGACGCCCGCGGGATCACGGGCGTCGGCCATTGCCGGCGGGTCCCTGGCTGCGATCAGCAGCTGGGATCTGCCGCGCATGACACGGGCATCGTAAATGTACGTCCTGGTGCGTTAAGTACCACCGCACCAGGACGTACATTTACGTCCTGCGTCCTTAAGGGGTTAAAGAATTCCTTAAAATTAAAGATTCACTCTTTTGGATGAAAAGGGGCTTATTTATATAAATCAATTATACACTTTAGGTCAAATAAAGTTGTTTGAAGAGATAGCCCATAAGTGTGTGGGGGGAAGACAATCAGAAACATTGTTTTTTACAAATAAGTAACACAGATCATAAACCAATAAAAGGAGAGATTGGAGATTTCAGGGATTCTATATATAAGAAAAGTTTAATTAGACTATTTCCTTATGCAAAGTTGCTGTCTGGGCATGCTGGGAATTGTGGTTCTGCAGCGGTTGGGGGTTCACAGCTTGAAGACCACTGCTATAGAGGGTGCAAATGTATCTGAGCCCTGGAACTCAAATAATGTGAAATATGAGATGATCAAAATGGAGCCCCTGCACTAATTACTTGGGTTCTGGGGTCTGTAAGGTCCATAGTAAAAACATCAGGTTCTGTCTATAGCAGATACTAAATCATGGCAGCTCAAAGAAACAAGCAGTCATTCTGACATGTCACATGTGATGTCATAGACAGCTGGAGTCCTGACATTCCACTGACAGCCGCCCGAGCCTTCAGTCTGTAGATTGTTCCAGTGCGATTAGTGAGAATAGTGAGATTAGCGTCTTCTTCTTCTACTTGTCTGAAATGGAGCTAAAAGGTTTGGGGTTCGTCCCCCTCCTGTTGGCGTTTTGGTGTGCGGCCTGGCTTGCCGCCAGCTACATCATGACGGTCGTCCTCGGCCATGCCGCCTCGCCACTGATGAGCATCAGGTAAGATAAACAAGCACATGATTCTTATTTCATGGGTTGGGAGTGAGGAAATATCCATAATAACATTGGTTTCTTTTCCTTCACAGTGACGTGGGAAATGTCTTTCCCGAAAGCATATTATTCAGAATTGGATTCATAGGGACGTCCATTGGCACTTTGGTACTAACCTTTCTTATTTATAAGTATATGGTTATGCATACTGAAGAGTTCATTGGTCATCAGGTCCTGATCCAGAGGATCCTTGTTACGCCGAGCGCTCCGGGTCCCCGCTCCTCCCCGGAGCGCTCGCTACACTCCTCTCACTGCAGCGCTCCGGTCGGTTCCACGGACCCGGGGCGCTGCGATACCGCCTCTGGCCGGGTTGCGATTCGCGATGCGGGTAGCGCCCGCTCGCGATGCGCACCCCGGCTCCCGTACCTGACTCGCTCTCCGTCAGTTCTGTCCCGGCGCGCGCGGCCCCGCTCCCTAGGGCGCGCGCGCGCCGGGTCTTTGCGATTTAAAGGGCCACTGCGCCGCTGATTGGCGCAGTGGTTCCAATTAGTGTTTACACCTGTGCACTTCCCTATATCACCTCACTTCCCCTTCACTCCCTCGCCGGATCTTGTTGCCTTAGTGCCAGTGAAAGCGTTTCCTTGTGTGTTCATAGCCTGTGTTCCAGACCTCCTGCCGTTGCCCCTGACTACGATCCTTGCTGCCTGCCCCGACCTTCTGCTACGTCCGACCTTGCTTCTGTCTACTCCCTTGTACCGCGCCTATCTTCAGCAGCCAGAGAGGTTGAGCCGTTGCTAGGGGATACGACCTGGTCACTACCGCCGCAGCAAGACCATCCCGCTTTGCGGCGGGCTCTGGTGAAAACCAGTAGTGACTTAGAACCGATCCTCTAGCACGGTCCACGCCAATCCCTCTCTGGCACAGAGGATCCACTACCTGCCAGCCGGCATCGTGACAGTAGATCCGGCCATGGATCCCGCTGAAGTTCCTCTGCCAGTTGTCGCTGACCTCACCACGGTGGTCGCCCAGCAGTCACAACAGATTGCGCAACAAGGCCAACAGCTGTCTCAACTGACTGTTATGCTACAACAGTTACTACCACAGCTCCAGCAACCATCTCCTCCGCCAGCTCCTGTACCTCCTCCGCAGCGAGTGGCCGCTTCTGGACTACGACTATCCTTGCCGGATAAATTTGATGGGGACTCTAAGTTTTGCCGTGGCTTCCTTTCCCAATGTTCATTACACTTGGAGATGATGTCGGACCAGTTCCCCACTGAAAGGTCTAAGGTGGCTTTCGTAGTCAGCCTGCTGTCTGGAAAAGCCCTGGCTTGGGCCACACCGCTCTGGGACCGCAATGACCCCGTCACTGCCTCTGTACACTCCTTCTTCTCGGAAATTCGAAGTGTCTTTGAGGAACCAGCCCGAGCCTCTTCTGCTGAGACTGCCCTGTTGAACCTGGTCCAGGGTAATTCTTCCGTTGGCGAGTATGCCGTACAATTCCGTACTCTTGCTTCTGAATTATCCTGGAACAATGAGGCCCTCTGCGCGACCTTTAAAAAAGGCCTATCCAGCAACATTAAAGATGTTCTGGCCGCACGAGAAATGCCTGCTAATCTTCATGAACTTATTCACCTAGCCACTCGCATTGACATGCGTTTTTCCGAAAGGCGTCAGGAGCTCCGCCAAGATATGGACTCTGTTCGCACGAGGCGTTTCTTCTCCTCGGCTCCTCTCTCCTCTGGTTCCCTGCAATCTGTTCCTGTGCCTCCCGCCGTGGAGGCTATGCAGGTCGACCGGTCTCGCCTGACATCTCAAGAGAGGACACGACGCCGCATGGAGAACCTCTGCCTGTACTGTGCTAGTACCGAACACTTCCTGAGGGATTGTCCTATCCGCCCTCCCCGCCTGGAAAGACGTACCCTGACTCCGCACAAAGGTGAGACAATCCTTGATGTCCACTCTGCTTCTCCACGTCTTACTGTGCCTGTGCGGATGTCTGCCTCTGCCTTCTCCTTCTCTTCTGTGGCCTTCTTGGACTCTGGATCTGCAGGAAATTTTATTTTGGCCTCTCTCGTCAACAGGTTCAACATCCCAGTGACCAGTCTCACCAGACCCCTTTACATCAATTGTATAAACAATGAAAGATTGGACTGTTCCATACGTTTCCGCACGGAGCCCCTTCTAATGAGCATCGGATCTCATCACGAGAGGATTGAACTTTTGGTCCTCCCCAATTGCACCTCGGAGATTCTCCTTGGACTTCCCTGGCTTCAACTTCATTCCCCAACCCTGGATTGGTCCACTGGGGAGATCAAGAGTTGGGGGCCCTCTTGTTCCAAGGACTGTCTAAAACCGGTTCCCAGTAACCCTTGCCGTAACTCTGTGCTTCCTCCAGTAACCGGTCTCCCTAAGGCCTATATGGACTTCGCGGATGTTTTCTGCAAAAAACAAGCGGAGACTCTACCTCCTCACAGGCCTTATGATTGTCCTATCGACCTCCTCCCGGGCACTACTCCACCCCGGGGCAGAATTTATCCTCTCTCTGTCCCAGAGACTCTTGCCATGTCTGAATACGTCCAGGAGAATCTAAAAAAGGGCTTTATCCGTAAATCCTCCTCTCCTGCCGGAGCCGGATTTTTCTTTGTGTCCAAAAAAGATGGCTCTCTACGTCCTTGCATTGACTACCGCGGACTTAATAAAATCACGGTTAAGAACCGCTACCCCTTACCCCTCATCTCTGAACTCTTTGATCGCCTCCAAGGTGCCCACATCTTTACTAAATTGGACTTAAGAGGCGCCTATAACCTCATCCGCATCAGAGAGGGGGATGAGTGGAAAACAGCATTTAACACCAGAGATGGACACTTTGAGTATCTGGTCATGCCCTTTGGCCTGTGCAACGCCCCTGCTGTCTTCCAAGACTTTGTTAATGAAATTTTTCGTGATCTGTTATACTCCTGTGTTGTTGTATATCTTGATGATATCCTAATTTTTTCGGCCAATCTAGAAGAACACCGCCAGCATGTCCGTATGGTTCTTCAGAGACTTCGTGACAATCAACTCTATGCTAAAATTGAGAAATGTCTGTTTGAATGCCAATCTCTTCCTTTTCTAGGATACTTGGTCTCTGGCCAGGGACTACAAATGGATCCAGATAAACTCTCTGCCGTCTTAGATTGGCCACGCCCCTCCGGACTCTGTGCCATCCAACGCTTTTTGGGGTTCGCCAATTATTACAGGCAATTTATTCCACATTTTTCTACCATTGTGGCTCCTATTGTGGCTTTAACCAAAAAAAATGCCGATCCCAAGTCTTGGCCTCCTCAAGCGGAAGACGCCTTTAAACGACTCAAGTCTGCCTTCTCTTCGGCTCCCGTGCTCTCCAGACCTGACCCATCTAAACCCTTCCTATTGGAGGTTGATGCCTCCTCAGTGGGAGCTGGAGCTGTCCTTCTACAAAAAAACTCTTCCGGGCATACTGTTACTTGTGGGTTTTTTTCTAGGACCTTCTCTCCGGCGGAGAGGAACTACTCCATCGGGGATCGAGAGCTTCTAGCCATTAAATTAGCACTTGAGGAATGGAGGCATCTGCTGGAGGGATCAAGATTTCCAGTTATTATTTACACCGATCACAAGAACCTCTCATACCTCGAGTCTGCCCAGCGGTTGAATCCTCGTCAGGCCAGGTGGTCTCTGTTCTTTGCCCGATTTAATTTTGAAATTCACTTTCGGCCTGCTGATAAGAACATTAGGGCCGATGCTCTCTCTCGTTCCTCAGATGCTTCTGAAATTGAACTCTCTCCTCAACACATCATTCCTCCTGACTGCCTGATTTCCACTTCTCCAGCCTCCATCAGGCAAACTCCTCCAGGAAAAACCTTTGTTTCTCCACGCCAACGCCTCGGAATCCTCAAATGGGGTCACTCCTCCCATCTCGCAGGTCATGCGGGCATCAAGAAATCTGTGCAACTCATCTCTCGCTTCTATTGGTGGCCGACTCTAGAGACTGATGTGGTGGACTTTGTGCGAGCCTGCACTATCTGTGCCCGGGATAAGACTCCTCGCCAGAAGCCCGCTGGTTTTCTTCTTCCTCTGCCTGTTCCCGAACAACCTTGGTCTCTGATTGGTATGGATTTTATTACTGACTTACCCCCATCCCATGGCAACACTGTTATTTGGGTGGTCGTTGATCGATTCTCCAAAATGGCACATTTCATCCCTCTTCCTGGTCTTCCTTCAGCGCCTCAGTTGGCTAAACAATTTTTTGTACACATTTTTCGTCTTCACGGGTTGCCTACGCAGATCGTCTCGGATAGAGGCGTCCAATTTGTGTCTAAATTCTGGAGGGCTCTCTGTAAACAACTCAAGATTAAATTAAATTTTTCTTCTGCATACCATCCTCAATCCAATGGGCAAGTAGAAAGAATTAACCAGATCTTGGGTGACTATTTACGACATTTTGTTTCCTCCCGCCAGGATGACTGGGCAGATCTTCTACCTTGGGCCGAATTCTCGTATAATTTCAGAATCTCTGAATCTTCCTCCAAATCCCCGTTTTTCGTGGTGTACGGCCGTCACCCTCTTCCCCCCCTCCCTACCCCCTTGCCCTCTGGTCTGCCCGCTGTGGATGAAATTTCTCGTGATCTTTCCATCATATGGAGAGAGACCCAAAATTCTCTCTTACAGGCTTCTTCACGCATGAAGAGATTCGCGGATAAGAAAAGAAGAGCTCCTCCCATCTTTTCCCCTGGAGACAAGGTATGGCTCTCCGCCAAATATGTCCGCTTCCGTGTCCCTAGCTATAAGTTGGGACCACGCTATCTTGGTCCTTTCAAGATTTTGCGCCAGATTAATCCTGTCTCTTACAAACTTCTTCTCCCTCCTTCTCTTCGTATTCCTAATGCCTTTCATGTTTCTCTTCTTAAACCACTTATCATTAACCGTTTCTCTCCCAAATCTGTTCCCCCCACTCCTGTCTCCGGCTCCTCGGACATCTTCTCCGTCAGAGAAATTTTAGCATCGAAAAAGGTCAGAGGGAAAACCTTCTTTTTAGTGGATTGGGAGGGTTGTGGTCCAGAAGAGAGGTCCTGGGAACCTGAGGACAATATCCTGGACAAAAGTCTGGTCCTCAGGTTCTCAGGCTCCAAGAAGAGGGGGAGACCCAAGGGGGGGGGTACTGTTACGCCGAGCGCTCCGGGTCCCCGCTCCTCCCCGGAGCGCTCGCTACACTCCTCTCACTGCAGCGCTCCGGTCGGTTCCACGGACCCGGGGCGCTGCGATACCGCCTCTGGCCGGGTTGCGATTCGCGATGCGGGTAGCGCCCGCTCGCGATGCGCACCCCGGCTCCCGTACCTGACTCGCTCTCCGTCAGTTCTGTCCCGGCGCGCGCGGCCCCGCTCCCTAGGGCGCGCGCGCGCCGGGTCTTTGCGATTTAAAGGGCCACTGCGCCGCTGATTGGCGCAGTGGTTCCAATTAGTGTTTACACCTGTGCACTTCCCTATATCACCTCACTTCCCCTTCACTCCCTCGCCGGATCTTGTTGCCTTAGTGCCAGTGAAAGCGTTTCCTTGTGTGTTCATAGCCTGTGTTCCAGACCTCCTGCCGTTGCCCCTGACTACGATCCTTGCTGCCTGCCCCGACCTTCTGCTACGTCCGACCTTGCTTCTGTCTACTCCCTTGTACCGCGCCTATCTTCAGCAGCCAGAGAGGTTGAGCCGTTGCTAGGGGATACGACCTGGTCACTACCGCCGCAGCAAGACCATCCCGCTTTGCGGCGGGCTCTGGTGAAAACCAGTAGTGACTTAGAACCGATCCTCTAGCACGGTCCACGCCAATCCCTCTCTGGCACAGAGGATCCACTACCTGCCAGCCGGCATCGTGACAATCCTGCTGGCCATTGTGTGGGCCTCCTGTTTTGCCACAGCTGTTATGCATGTATTGTCCCCCGAAGAATATCCCAGGATACACTTTGTCAGCACGATAATTTCCATTACATGTGAAGCCTTATACTACCTTGGGCAGTCCATCCAGATGTATAAATTACCAGGAGCAAAAAAAGTCATCCACCATAGTAGATGCACCTGCTGTGGCCTGACTTTTGTCTGTGTAGTTTTCTATTTTGGATATGAAACATTAAAGGAATTATTCCATAATGATGAAGACTGGGACGAGATCCGTGAAATCCCCATCATAATCATCGAGTGGGTGATGCTTCTACTGATCCTGATAAACATCGTGACCTATTATTCCACCATGCAGAGGTTATTGTTGACCGTCTCCAGAAACAGCTGCACACTCTCTCTTAGAGTAAACATTGATGACTTCGGGGTGTAGACCACCACGGGGGCCATCAAGTGGACTTCTGGGAGAGATACTGCACAGGACACGGAAGAATAACTGGGGGACTATATATGGTGCCAGTAATCATGACACAATAATATGAGCTGGTGATATTACCTATACAAAAAAATAAAAAATTAATTAAAAAAAATATTGGTGTGTGAAGTGTAATACCTAGTTAGAAAAACAGAATCAAATTCCTCATTATAACCCCCCTCTGCATTACCCTGTTTATTATTTTCCAAGCAAGCACTTTGTTCTAATTCGTCCACTCTCTGGCGTGCTCCTTGTATAAGGGGTTTGGGATACCCTTTTTGTTTAAAACGATCCTCCAGGTTCTCTAGTTGTTGTTAGTGTTGCTCACGAATTTCGCGAATATAGCGCTATATATTCGTAATGACGAATATTCGTTTTTTTTTTTGTTTGTTTTTTTTTCACAGTACACATCACAGTGATCATCCCTCTCTGCTTCCAGCTTGTGTGGTGTAAAGAAGGCTGTAATACTACTGTGTGAGACTGGCGTGCGAAAATTCACATATACGAATATTCGCATATGCTAATGTTCGCATATGCGAATTTTCGCGTACGCTAATTTTGTATATGCTAATATTCACATATGTTAATTTTCGCAAACGCGAATTTTCGCACATGCGAAAATAAAACGAGAATATAACGAATATGCGAATATTCGCGAATATATGACTAATATTCGTCCATATATTCGCGAATATTCGCGAATTCGAATATGGCCTATGCCGCTCAACACTAGTTGTTGTAGGTATTTTTGTGTGGAAGGACAATTCCTTCGGATTCTTTTCATTTGACCTAATGGAATGTTCTTCTTCCATTATTTAAGATGGCAACTGTTAAAGTCGAGGTATCTGTTTGCATCCACCTCCTTAAAATAGTTGGCAGTATGCGAACAGCCATCCTGAATATAGATATTTAAATCCAGGAACTCACATTTTTTGGGGGACTGATGCAGCGCTGCCTTTGGATATCTCTGGCTCTGCCATAGCGCTTTTTTTGAGGGGGCGTGTCGGCTGCCCCTTCGTCTGGTGGTCAACACTAGTGTTGCTCACAAATATTCGCAATGCGCGAATTCGCGAATATTCGCCAATATAGCACTATATATTCGAAATTACGAATATTGTTGTTTTTTTTTCACAGTACACATGACAGTGATCATCCCTCTCTGCTTCCAGCTTGTGTGGTGTAAAGAAGGCTCTAATACTACTGTGTGAGACTGGCGTATGAATTTTTGCATATGGGAAAATTTGCATATGCACATTTTCATTTATGCAAATTTTCGCATATGCTAAAATATTACGCGGATATTACGAATATGCAAATTAAGTGAATATATGACGAATATTTGTCCATATATACGCGAAATATCGCGAATTCGAATATGGCCTATGCCGCTCAACACTAGTCAACACGCGCTATCTGGCCAGCGAGCCAGGGCCCCGTACAGGAGATCAGGGGGCCCCCCAGCAGTCGGACACCCCGCAATCTGAAACTTATCCCCTATCCTTGGGATAGGGGATGTTTTTCAACACTGGACTACTCCTTTAATGGCCTCCAAAATGAAGTTCCTCTGATGTATGGGCATCAAGGGATCTTCCACTAAAAAAGATGACACAGCTTCCACTCCTCTGTCATGTGGTATATTACTATATAATGAAGCAACATCTAGTGTTGCCCACATATAGTCCTCTTCCCGTATGATATCTTTCCATAGGGTTAATAAACGCCCATTTATCTCTGAGGTTTGCTGGTAAAGACACCGCACATTTCTGTAACTGATGGTCTATATATTCAGATAAACATCAGGCAACTATCGGACCACCAGGTGTTTTTTTTTCGGTCTTTATGTACCTTAGGTAGAAAATAAAAATAAGGTACATTTGGGTTGGGGTTAAATATATATCATGTTTTTCCCTCTTAAAGGGGTACTACGCACCAAGACATCTTATCCCCTCTCCAGAGGACCCCCGTGATCTCGGTTGCGGCCCCCTGTTGTCATCACTGCACAGAGAAACTTACTCTGTGCATAATGACGGGTGATACAAGGGCCAGCACATCGGCATAGCCATTGACTGTCCTGGCATGCTGGGAGTTTTGCTACAGCTGGAGACACCCTATTTGGGAAGCACTGCCGTAGGGTAATTTGGTGGTGGATACAAATCCCTAATTTAGGCCTCAAATGCACTTGGTGCTCTTTCACTTTGGAGCCCCCTCATATTTCAAGGCAACAGTTTTGGGTTACAAATTTTTTTTTCCTCTTCTTTTACCCCTTAAGAAAAGGTAAATTTGGGGTCTACACCAGCATGTTAGTGTAAACAGAGTGTACCATATACATTTGAGGCCTAAACTGGTGATTTGCACAGGGGCGGCTGGTAGTTACAGCAGTTCTGACATAAACATAAAAAACACCCATATGTGACCCCCATTTTGAAAACTACACCCCTCACGTAAAGTAACAAGGGGTATAGTGAGCCTTAACATCCCACAGGTGTTTGACAAATTTTAGTTAAAGTTGGAGGTGAAAATAAAAAAATGTATATTTTTTTTCCCTAAAATGCTATTGTTACCCCAATTTTATCATTTTCACAAGGGGTAATAGGAGAAAAAGCCCCGCAAAATTTGTAATCCCATCTCTTCTGAGCCATAAAATACCCCACATGTGGATGTAAAGTGCTCTGCGGGTGAACTACAGGGCTCAGAAGAGAAGGAGCACCATTGGGCTTTTGGAGAGAGAATCTGGCTGAAATTGAAGGCCATGTGCGTTTAGGCCTCCATGGTGCCAGAACAGTGACCCCCCCCCCCACATGTGACCCCATTTTGGAAACTACTCCCCTAATAAGAGGTGCAGTTAGCATTTACATCTCACAGGTTTTTGATAAATTTTTTTGAGCAGTGGTCTGCCAAAAGAAAAATGAAAATTTTTCATTTGCACAGCCCACTGTTCCAAAGATCTGTCAAATGCCAGTGGGGTTTAACCCCTTAAGGAACCAGCCCATTTTCACCTTAAGGACCCAGCCATTTTTGCACATCTGACCACTATCATTTTAAGCATTAATAACTCTGATGCTTTTACTTTTCATTCTGATTCTGAGATTGTTTTTTCGTGACATATTCTACTTCATGTTAGTGGTAAATTTTTGTTGAGGCTTGCATCATTTCTTGGTGAAAAATTCCAAAATTTGATGAAAAAATTGAAAATGTTGCATTTTTCTAACTTTGAAGCTCTCTGCTTGTAACAAAAACAGACATTCCAAATAAATGATATATTGATTCACAGATACAATATGTCTACTTTATATTTTCATCATAAAGTTGACAGGTTTTAACTTTTAGAATATATCAGAGGGCTTCAAAGTTCAGCAGCACTTTTCCAATTTTTCACAACATTTTCTAAATTGGAATTTTTCAGGGACCAGTTCAGTTTTGAAGTGGATTTGAAGGGTCTTCATATTAGAAATACCCCACAAATGACCCCATTATAAAAACTGCACCCCTCAAAGTATCCAAAATGACATTTGGGTAAGTGTGTTAACCCTTTAGGTGTTTCACAGGAATAGCAGCAAAGTGAAGGAGGAAATTCAAAATCTCCATTTTTTACACTCGCATGTTCTTGTAGACCCAGTTTTTGAATTTTTACAAGGGGTAATAGGAGAAAAAGCCCCCAAAAATGTGTAACCCAATTTCTCTAGAGTAAGGAAATACCTCACATGTGTATGTAAAGTGTTCGGCTGGTGCAGTAGAGGGCTCAGAAGGGAAGGAGCAACAATGGGATTTTGGAGAGTGAATTTTTGCTGAAATGGTTTTTGGGGGGCATGTCACATTTTGGAAGCCCCTATGGTGCCAGAAGAGCAGAAAACCCCCACATGGCATACCATTTTGGAAACTACACCCCTCAAGGCACGTACCAAGGGGTCCAGTGAGCCTTAACACCCCACAGGTCTTTTACGACTTTTCGTTAAATTCGGATGTGTAAATGAAAAAAAAAAAAAAAAAAAGGTTTCACTTCCAGGCAGTGGAAGAGAGGTGGTTGTGGTTGTGATAAATATAAAGCAAATACACTATGTTGAGCTAGCGATTGTTTGTCTCTATACAAGAGTGTGAAGCATACAAGTGAGTGAGTATAAAAGTGAGGGGACTTAAAATTAAGGGACTTTAAATTCAGGAAGTTTAAATTGAAATATTAGATTTTTTTTTCTTTTCTGTTAATTTTTTCTATCCCCAAATCTAGTATGACCTCCATGTTGGAAAAGGCAGTCCAGTGTGCATCTTGCGCAATGTATACAATCCTTGAACAACAGTTTGAGGTGCATATTGTTGTGCGAGATGTGTGCGAGTTGCTCATTTGGAAGCCCAGATCCTGGATCTAGAGGAGCAACTGGCAACACTGAGACGCATTGACAACTGAGCAAATACTCTCTGGGGTAGAGGTGGGGGAGCATAGTGGGACGGAGGGGCAGGACAGTCAGGAAGTTAGCTGGGTTACAGTTAGAAAACGGGATAGAGGGAAAAGTGTCAGGGAGGCTAGTCCTGAACTGGCACACCCCAACAAGTTTGCCCAGTTGGCAGATGAGGGGGGATGCCATTTCAGAGCTAGCGGTACTGCAGCAGGACTCTGCCTCTGACCGCCAGGGGGTGTCTGCTCCAGTAAGGAGGGAGGAAGGAGAGCAGGGCAGGCCAGACAGGTACTGGTAGTGGGGGACTCAATTATTAGGGGGACAGACAGGGCGATCTGTCACAAAGAGCGGGATCGCCGAACAGTGTGTTGTCTTCCTGGCGCTCGAGTTCGGCACATCGCGGATCGGGTTGACAGGTTGCTGGGTGGGGCTGGAGAAGACCCAGCAGTCATGGTACATATTGGCACCAATGACAAAGTAAGAGGTAGATGGAGTGTCCTTAAAAATGATTTCAGGGACTTAGGCTGCAAGCTTAAGGCAAGGACCTCCAAGGTAGTATTTTCTGAAATATTCCCTGTACCACGAGCCGCACCAGAGAGGCAGCGGGAGATCAGGGAGGTAAACAAGTGGCTCAGAAGCTGGTGTAGGAAGGAAGGGTTTGGGTTCATGGAGAACTGGGCAGACTTCGACTTTAAAGGAAACAGATTTCTGACTATAGCTAAAGACCATTATCTGTCCCAAATGGCGCAGGGCCCGACCAGAGGGGGCGCCCTACTAGACTTAATATTTACCAACGTACTGTAACTGACAGAGTAATTAATGTGCAAGTAGATGGACACCGAGGAAATAGTGATCATAATATAATACATTATAACTTGTTCTTCAATAAGGGAATCTCTCGAGGGGCCACAAAAACAATGAACTTTCGAAAAGCAAAGTTCGATCAACTCAGAGACGCCCTTAACAATATAAAATGGGATATTGTTCTCAAAAAGAACAATACTGACACTAAATGGAAGACTTTTAAAAATATCTTAAATTTTCACTGTAAGATGTATATACTTTATAGGAATAAAAGGGTCAGAAATAAAAGAAAACCAATATGGATGAATAAAAATGTTAAGTGGGCAATAAATGACAAAAATAAAGCATTTCAGTTACTAAAACAGGACAGCAGTGAAGAAGCATTAAAAAGCTATAGAGAAAAATGTGAAATATGTAAAAAAAACAGATAAAAGCCACAAAAATAGAGACAGAAAGACTCATTGCCAAAGAGAGTATAACTAACCCCAAAATGTTCTTTAATTATATAAATAGCAAAAAGGTCAAAAATGAAAGTGTTGGCCCTTTAAAAAATGATGAGGAAGAAATTATAAACGGGGATCAGGAAAAAGCAAATATACTAAACAAATTCTTCTCCACTGTATTCACTGAGGAAAATGAAATGCCAGGTGAAATACAGTGTGATAAGGTAAACTCCCCAGTACAGGTCACCTGTCTAACCCAGGAAGAAGTACAGGTCACCTGTCTAACCCAGGAAGAAGTACAGTGCCACCTACAAAAAATCAAAATAGACAAATCACCAGGTCCAGATGGCATTCACCCCCATGTTCTAAAGGAATTAAGTAATGTAATAGACAGACCTCTATTTTTAATATTCAGGGACTCTATAGTGACAGGGACTCTTCCCCAGGACTGGCGCATGGCAAATGTGGTGCCAATATTTAAGAAGGGGTCAAAAGGTGACCCCGGGAATTATAGACCTGTTAGTTTAACCTCGGTTATATGTAAATTGTTTGAGGGTTTCCTAAGAGATGCTATTTTGGAATATGGAAGAACACTTAGGACGACTGACATGGAAAAGGACTTAGGAGCCTTAGGTAACAGTAAACTTAGCTGTAGTGACCAGTGTCGGGCAGCTGCTGCCAAGGCTAATAAAATCATGGGGTACATCAATAGGGGCATAGATGCCGACGACAAGGAAATAATTCTACCGCAGTACAAATCACTAGTCAGTCCTCACATAGAGTACTGTGTACAGTACTGAGCACCAGTGTACAAGAAAGATATAGTGGAGCTGGAGAGGGTTCAAATCCCACTAAGGACAACAATAAATAAATAAAGACTTATTATTATTATTATAATAACGTCAGCAGAGAGCACTGTGCTCGTGATGTCATCAGAGAGCATTCCAAAAAGAAAATAATTTCCTCTGTAGTATTCAGCAGCTAATAAGTACAGGAAAGATTACGATTTTTTAATAGAAGTAATTTACAAATCTGTTTAACTTTCCGAAGCCAGTTGATTTAAAAGAAAAAAAGGTTTTCACCTGAGTACCCCTTTAATGGTATAGAGAACTGTGTCTAGTGCATTAACTCAGATTTTTTGCCCATTGAAACCAGTAGGCCCATTGTGGTCTATGGGTAAAGCTGCTGAGTTGCCCATAGCAACCAATCAGATCGCTTCTTTCATTTTTGAAAAGCCTCTGAAAAATGAAGGAAGCAATTTGATTGGTTGCTATGGGCAACTCAACAGCTTTTCCAGGAAAGTAAAGTTTAACCACAACACTGTAACACTGTCCACCCTGGGACTTGAACCAGTGACGGTCTCCCATCCCACTGTACTGCCGAGATGGTCCTGCTTATCTTACATGCAGTGAGATCCCCATAGACCACAATTAGCCTATTGGTTTTAATGGGCAAAAAATCACAGAGTTGATGCACTAGTCACAGTTCTCTATACCATTAATGAAGGGAGGGCTAAATATTTGCAAATTTATGCATATGCGCAAATTTTCACATATGCGCAAAAAAAGTGAGTATTCATAATTATGAATATATAATGCTATATTCGCGATTAAAATTCGAATTGCAATTATTCGTGAACAACACTAGTCGCTGCGTATACAGTGAAGGAGTTTAAACATGCATGGGATAGGCATAAGGCTATCCTTCATATAAGATAGGGATAGGCATAAGGCTATCCTTCATATAAGATAGAGATAGGTATAAGGCTATCCTTCATATAAGATAGGGATAGGCATAAGGCTATCCTTCATATAAGATAGGGCCAGGGACTATTGATAGGATTCAGATTATTGGGCAGACTAGATGGGCCAATTGGTTCTTATCTGCCGACACATTCTATGTTTCTATACTGTATGGATATCAGAAAAATGGTTCCAAGCTCTTATTTCTTTATTAACCTCTTAAGGACGCAGGGCGTATGGATACGCCCTGCATTCCGAGTCCTTAAGGACGCAGGGCGTATCCATACGCCCGTGGGAAATCCGGTCCCCACCGCTAGCCGGTTTGGGACCGGAGCCGGATGCCTGCTGAAATCATTCAGCAGGCACCCTGGCACATCGCCCAGGGGGGTCCTGAGACCCCCCCATGTCGGCGATCGGAGAAAATCGCATGTCAATTCAGACATGCGATTTTCTCCAATTCCGGGCTGATCGGGTCTCTGGTGACCCGATCACCTGGAAAATAGGGCTGATCGGAGTTGTCAGCAACAGCCCCGATCAGCCTAAAGGATTGGAGTGAGATCGCAAAGCTGCGATCTACTCCTATCCCCTGCCATTACTCAGAACGGAGTTCTGACCAATGGCAGCGCAGGACAGGGGGTTGCCATGGCAACCCCCCGTTCTGCCCGCCCCTGGATGTCAAGGGGCTCTGGAAAGAAGATGGAGGCCGTACCTGCAGGAGAAGATGCCTGGGGACCTGGGATCTTCGCTGGAGCCTGCAGGATCCTGATCAGGTAGGGAATCCACAGTGGGGGGGGGGGGGGGGGGGGATTGAAAGTGAAAGTAAATCGATCTTTACTGTGGCAACCACTAGGGGGGCCAAACTGCAACTCCCAGCATGCCCAGAGAGCCAAAGGCTGTCTGGGCATGCTGGGAGTTGTAGTTTTGCAACATCTGGAGGGTCAGTTTGGAGACCACTGTTACAGGGGTGCCCAAACAGTAGCCCTCCAGATGTTGCCAAACTACAACTCTCAGCATGCCTAGACTGCCCAGGCATGCTGGGAGTTCTAGTTCTGTAACATCTGTCCCTTCAGATTTAGCAATTTTCATGACATTTTTGAAAATTGCTGCTCTTCTTTGAAGCCCTCTAATTTTTTCAAAAAGCAAAAATATGTCCATTTTATGATGCCAACATAAAGGAGACATATTGTATTTGTGAATAAAAATAACATTTATTTGGAATATCCATTTTCCTTACAATTAGAGAGCTTCAAAGTTAGAAAAATGCAACATTTTCAAAATTTTCATGAAATTTTGGGATTTTTCACCAAAAAAGGATGCAAGTAACGCCGAAAATTTACCACCAAAATAAAGTAGAATATGTCACGAAAAAACAATCTCAGAATCAGAATATTCGGTAAAAGCGTTTTCGCGTTATTAATTTGTAAAGTGACGGTGGTCAGAATTGCGAAAAAGGGCTCAGTCCTTAAGGTGAAAAAGGGCTGCGTCCTTAAGGGGTTAAATTCACTACTTTGGGGCAGGAAAGCACGAGAATGAAATATGTTTCTTTAACGTTAACTGAGCACGATGGGGGTTGGGCACTTTTTTTTTTTTTTTTAGATACTTTTTAGCACTAAAATTGCAGACTATTATGAGAAGGAGGGAAAATGTAGTCCTATTTTTTCTCTCTAAGGGTATGTTCACACTACGGAATTCCCGCGGAATTCCACGGGCGTAATTCCGTGAGCCGAATTCTGCGGTGTGAACTTAACATTAGTGTGAATGGGTCTCCGCGAGACCCGTTCACACTGCGGAATTTCAACGCCGCTGAAATTGTTCCGCGCAAAGAAAGAACATGTTCATTCTTTGCAAGGAAGTCCGCGAGCACTGCATAGCTGTCAATGGTGACGGCTCAGTGCCGCCCGGTCCTACCGCCGCCGCCGGCTGCCAGTCTGAATCTCCGCTCACTGAATTCAGCGAGCGGAGATTCCATTCACACACTGTAGTGTGAACATACCCTAATGGGTCGTTATAAGGATATTTTTGAGATTTTGGAAGCTGGGATACTCACTACACCCATGCATATCTATATACCGTATATACTCGAGCATAAGCCGACCCGAGTATAAGCCGAGGCCCCTAATTTCAACCCAAAATCCCAGGAAAAGTTATTGACTCGAGTATAAGCCTAGGGTGGGAAATACATCATCCCCCCCCCCTGTCATCATCCAGACCCGTCATTAACATCCTCATCATCATCACCGCCTGTCATCATCTGGGCATGCTGGGAGTTCTAGTTCTGTAACATCTGTCCCTTCAGATTTAGCAATTTTCATGACATTTTTGAAAATTGCTGCTCTTCTTTGAAGCCCTCTAATTTTTTCAAAAAGCAAAAATATGTCCATTTTATGATGCCAACATAAAGGAGACATATTGTATTTGTGAATAAAAATAACATTTATTTGGAATATCCATTTTCCTTACAATTAGAGAGCTTCAAAGTTAGAAAAATGCAACATTTTCAAAATTTTCATGAAATTTTGGGATTTTTCACCAAAAAAGGATGCAAGTAACGCCGAAAATTTACCACCAAAATAAAGTAGAATATGTCACGAAAAAACAATCTCAGAATCAGAATATTCGGTAAAAGCGTTTTCGCGTTATTAATTTGTAAAGTGACGGTGGTCAGAATTGCGAAAAAGGGCTCAGTCCTTAAGGTGAAAAAGGGCTGCGTCCTTAAGGGGTTAAATTCACTACTTTGGGGCAGGAAAGCACGAGAATGAAATATGTTTCTTTAACGTTAACTGAGCACGATGGGGGTTGGGCACTTTTTTTTTTTTTTTTAGATACTTTTTAGCACTAAAATTGCAGACTATTATGAGAAGGAGGGAAAATGTAGTCCTATTTTTTCTCTCTAAGGGTATGTTCACACTACGGAATTCCCGCGGAATTCCACGGGCGTAATTCCGTGAGCCGAATTCTGCGGTGTGAACTTAACATTAGTGTGAATGGGTCTCCGCGAGACCCGTTCACACTGCGGAATTTCAACGCCGCTGAAATTGTTCCGCGCAAAGAAAGAACATGTTCATTCTTTGCAAGGAAGTCCGCGAGCACTGCATAGCTGTCAATGGTGACGGCTCAGTGCCGCCCGGTCCTACCGCCGCCGCCGGCTGCCAGTCTGAATCTCCGCTCACTGAATTCAGCGAGCGGAGATTCCATTCACACACTGTAGTGTGAACATACCCTAATGGGTCGTTATAAGGATATTTTTGAGATTTTGGAAGCTGGGATACTCACTACACCCATGCATATCTATATACCGTATATACTCGAGCATAAGCCGACCCGAGTATAAGCCGAGGCCCCTAATTTCAACCCAAAATCCCAGGAAAAGTTATTGACTCGAGTATAAGCCTAGGGTGGGAAATACATCATCCCCCCCCCCTGTCATCATCCAGACCCGTCATTAACATCCTCATCATCATCACCGCCTGTCATCATCCAGACCCTCATCATCATCACCTGTCATCATCCCCTTGTCATCATCCCACACATCCCCCCCTTCATCATCCCCTTGTCATCATCCCCACCCCCCTTCATCATCCCCTTGTCATCATCCCCCACCCCCCTTCATCATCCCCTTGTCATCATCCCACACCCCCCCCCTTCATTATCCCCACCCCCTTCATCATCCCACCCTCCCCCCTTCATCATCCTCTTGTCATCATCCCACACCCCCCCCTTCATCATCCTCTTCTCATCATCCGCCCTCAGTGGTCTTCAACCTGCGGACCTCCAGAGGTTTCAAAACTACAACTCCCAGCAAGCCCGGGCAGCCATCGGCTGTCCGGGCTTGCTGGGAGTTGTAGTTTTGAAACCTCTGGAGGTCCGAAGGTTGAAGACCACTGCGGCCTTCGACATCATCCAGCCCCCTCTCACCCCCCTTTAGTTCTGTACAGTACTCACCTCCACTCGGCGCTGGTCCGGTGCTGCAGGACTGTCCAGTGAGGAGGTGGTCCGGTGGGATAGTGGTTCCGGGCTGCTATCTTCACCGGGCGCGCCTCTTCTCCGCGCTTCCGGCCCAGAATAGAGGCGTTGCCTTGACAATGACGCAGAAGTACGTTGGTAATGAACGTACCTCTGCGTCGTTGTCAAGGCAACGTGACTATTCTGGGGCCGGGCCCGAAGCACTTAGAAGAGGCCTCCCCGGTGAAGATAGCAGCCCGGAACCACTATCCCACCGGACCACCTCCTCTCCGGACAGTCCTGCAGCACCGGACCAGCGCCGAGCGGAGGTGAGTACTCAGAACTAAAGGGGGTGAGAGGGGGCTGGATGATGTCGAAGGCCGCAGTGGTCTTCAACCTGCGGACCTCCGGAGGTTTCAAAAGTACAACTCCCAGCAAGCCCGGACAGCCGATGGCTGCCCGGGCTTGCTGGGAGTTGTAGTTTTGAAACCTCTGGAGGTCCGCAGGTTGAAGACCACTGCGGGTGGAGAGTTCACTCGAGTATAAGCCGAGGGGGGTGTTTTCAGCACGAAAAATCGTGCTGAAAAACTCGGCTTATACTCGAGTATATACGGTAATTAAGTATGGGGGGAACTTTAAAAATTTTTTTAAATCACATGGAGTTTTGACTTTACTTCATTATGGTCGAATAAAGCACTTAACCCCTTCAAGACGGAGCCCATTTTGGCCTTAAGGACCGGAGCGTTTTTTGCACATCTGACCACTGTCACTTTAAACATTAATAACTCTGGAATGCTTTTACTTATCATTCTGATTCCGAGATTACTTTTTCTTGACATATTCTACTTGAACATAGTAGTAAATTTTTGTGGTAACTTGCATCCTTTCTTAGTGAAAAATCCGTAAATTTGATGAAAAATTTGAAAATTTTGCATTTTTCTAACTTTGAAGCTCTCTGCTTGTAAGGAAAATGGATATTACGAATACATTTTTTTTTTGGTTCACATATACAATATGTCTACTTTATGTTTGCATCATAAAATTGATGAGTTTTTACTTTTGGAAGACACCAGAGGCTTCAACGGTCAGCAGCAATTTTCCGATTTTTCACAAAATTTTCAAACTCAGTATTTTTAAGGGACCAGTTCAGGTTTGAAGTAGATTTGAAGGGTCTTCATATTAGAAATACCCCATAAATGACACCATTATAAAAACTAAACCCCCCAAAGTATTCAAAATGACATTCAGTAAGTGTTTTAACCCTTTAGGTGTTTCACACGAATAGCAGCAAAGTGAAGGAGAAAATTCACAATCTTCATTTTTTACACTTACATGTTCTTGTAGACCCAATTTTAGAATTTTTACAAGGGGTAAAAGGACAAAATTTTTACTTGTATTTGTAGCCCAATTTCTCTCGAGTAAGCACATACCTCATATGTCTATGTAAAGTGTTCGGCGGGCGCAGTAGAGGGCTCAGAAGGGAAGGAGCGACAAGGGGATTTTGGAGAGTACGTTTTTCTGAAATGGTTTTTGGGGGGCATGTCACCTTTAGGAAGCCCTTATGGTTCCAGAACAGCAAAAAAAAAAACACATGGCATACCATTTTGGAAACTAGACCCCTCGGGAATGTAACATGGGATAAAGTGAACCTTAATACCCCACAGGTGTTTCACGACTTTTGCAAATGTAAAAAAAGAAAAAAAAAATTTTTACCTAAAATGCTTGTTTTCCCAAATTTTTTTAATTTTTAAAAAGGGTAATAGCAGAAAATACCCCTAAAAATTTGAAGCCCAATTTCTCCTGATTCAGAAAACACCCCATATGGGGGTGAAAAGTGCTCTGCTGGCGCACTACAGGTCTCGGAAGAGAAGGAGTCACATTTGGCTTTTTGGAAGCAAATTTTGATCTGGGGGCATGCCGCATTTAGGAAGCCCCTATGGTGCCACGACAGCAAAAAAAAAAAACACATGGCATACCATTTTGGAAACTAGACCCCTCGGGGAACGTAACAAGGGGTTAAGTGAACCTTTATACCCAACAGGTGTTTCACGACTTTTGCATATGTAAAAAAATATATATATTTTTACCTAAAATGCTTGTTTTCCCAAAAATTTTACATTTTTAAAACGGGTAAAAGCAGAAAATACCCCCCAAAATTTGTAACACAATTTCTCCCGAGTACGGATATACCCCATATGTGGCCCTAAACTGTTGCCTTGAAATACGACAGGGCTCCAAAGTGAGAGCGCCGTGCGCATTTGAGGCCTAAATTAGGGACTTGCATAGGGGTGGACATAGGGGAATTCTACGCCAGTGATTCCCAAACAGGGTGCCTCCAGCTGTTGCAAAACTCCCAGCATGCCTGGACAGTCAACGGCTGTCCGACAATACTGGGAGTTGTTTTGCAACAGCTGAAGGCTCCGTTCTGGAAACAGTGGCGTACCAGACGTTTTTCATTTTTATTGGGGAGGGGAGGGGGGTTGTATAGGGGTATGTGTATATGTAGTGTTTTTTACTTTTTATTTTATTTTGTGTTAGTGTAGTGTAGTGTTTTTAGGGTACAGTCACACGGGCGGGGGTTCACAGTAGTTTCTCGCTGGCAGTTTGAGCTGCAGCAGAAAGTTTGCGGCAGCTCAAACTTGCAGCCAGATACTTACTGTAATCCTCCGCCCATGTGAGTGTACCCTGTACGTTCACATTGGGGGGGGGGGGGGGGGGGGGGGAAATCCAGCTGTTGCAAAACTACAACTCCCAGCATGCCTGTTGGCTGTCGGTGACTGCTGAGAGTTGTAGTTTTGCAACAACTGTAGGCACACTGGTTATGTATCACTGAGTTTGTGACCTAACTCAGTGTTTCACAACCAGTGTGCCTCCAGCTGTTGCAAAACTACAACTCCCAGCATGTACGGTGCATGGTGTACGGTGACTGCTGAGAGTTGTAGTTTGCAACAGCTGGAGGCACACCGGTCGTGAAACACTGAGTTAGGTAAAAAAAAAAAAACTCTGAGTTTCACAACCAGTGTGCCTTCAGCTATTGCAAAACTACAACTCTCAGCAGTCACCGACAGCCAACGGGCATGCTGGGAGTTGTAGTTATGCAACCACCAGATGCACCACTACAACTCCCAGCATGCACTTTAGCTGTTTGTGCAAGCTGGGAGTTGTAGTTATACAACAGCTGAAGGTACACTTTTCCATAGAAAAAATGTGCCTCCAGCTGTTGCAAAACCATAAGTCCCAGCATGCCCATAAGGGAATGCTGGGAGTTGTGGTGGTTTGCCTCCTGCTGTTGCATAACTACAGCTCCCAGCATGCCCTTTTTGCATGATGGGAGCTGTTGCTAAGCAACAGCAGGAGGCTGTCACTCACCTCCAACGATCCAAGCCGGAGAGTCAGTCCCTCGTCGTCACCGCCGCCGCCGTCGCTCCTGGGGCCCCGATCCCAACATGGACGCCGGGGATCGGGGTCCCCAGCACCCGGGGTTGTCTTCCCGCACCCGCTCACGCCCTCCGGAAGAGGGGCGGAGCGGGTGCGGGAGTGACACCCGCAGCAGGCGCCCTGATTGGTCGGCCGGTAATCCGGCCGACGAATCAGGGCGATCGTGAGGTGGCACCAGTGCCACCTCACCCCTGCAGGCTCTGGCTGTTCGGGGCCGTCAGAGACGGCCCCGAACAGCCAGTAATTCCGGGTCACTGGAGACCCGATTGACCCGGAATAGCCGCAGATCGCTGGACTGAATTGTCCAGCGATCTGCGGCGATCGCCGACATGGGGGGGCATAATGACCCCCCTGGGCGATATGCCGGGATGCCTGCTGAACGATTTCAGCAGGCATCCGGCTCCGGTCCCCAACCGGCTAGCGGTGGGGGCCGGAATTCCCACGGGCGTATGGATACGCCCTCGGTCCTTAAGGACTTGGGATGCAGGGCGTATCCATACGCCCTATGTCCTGAAGAGGTTAAAGAGTTCCTTAAAATTAAAGATTCACTCTTTTGGATGAAAAGGGGCTTATTTATGTAAATCAATTATACGCTTTAGGTCAAATAAAGTCGTTTGAAGAGATAGCCCATAAGTGTGGGGGGAAGACAATCAGAAACATTGTTTTTTACAAATAAGTAACACAGATCATAAACCAATAAAAGAAGAGATTGGAGATTTCAGGGATTCTATATATAAGAAAAGTTTAATTAGACTATTTCCTTATGCGTAGTTGCTGTCTGGGCATGCTGGGAGTTGTGGTTCTGCAGTGGTTGGGGGTTCACAGCTTGAAGACCACTGCTATAGAGGGTGCAAATGTATCTGAGCCCTGGAACTCAAATAATGTGAAATATGAGATGATCAAAATGGAGCCCCTGCCCTAATTACTTGGGTTCTGAGGTCTGTAAGGTCCATAGTAAAAACATCAGGTTCTGTCTATAGCAGATACTAAATCATGGCAGCTCAAAGAAACAAGCAGTCATTCTGACATGTCACATGTGATGTCATAGACAGCTGGAGTCCTGACATTCCACTGACAGCCGCCCGAGCCTTCAGTCTGTAGATTGTTCCAGTGCGATTAGTGAGATTAGTGAGATTAGCGTCTTCTTTTTCTACTTGTCTGAAATGGAGCTAAAAGGACTGGGGTTCGTCCCCCTCCTGTTGGCGTTTTGGTGTGCGGCCTGGCTTGCCACCAGCTACATCATGACGGTCGTCCTCGGCCATGTCGCCTCGCCACTGATGAGCATCAGGTAAGATAAACAAGCACATGATTCTTATTTCATGGGTTGGGAGTGAGGAAATATCCATAATAACATTGGTTTCTTTTCCTTCACAGTGACGTGGGAAATTTCTTTCCCGAAAGCATATTATTCAGAATTGGATTCATAGGGACGTCCATTGGCACTTTGGTACTAACCTTTCTTATTTATAAGTATATGGTTATGCATACTGAAGAGTTCATTGGTCATCAGGTCCTGATCCAGGGGATCCTGCTGGCCATTGTGTGGGCCTCCTGTTTTTCCACAGCTGTTATGCATGTATTGTCCCCCGAAGAATATCCCAGGATACACTTTGTCAGCACGATAATTTCCATTACATGTGAAGCCTTATACTACCTTGGGCAGTCCATCCAGATGTATAAATTACCAGGAGCAAAAAAAGTCATCCACCATAGTAGATGCACCTGCTGTGGCCTGACTTTTGTCTGTGTAGTTTTCTATTTTGGATATGAAACATTAAAGGATTTATTCTATAATGATGAAGACTGGGACGAGATCCGTGAAATCCCCATCATAATCATGGAGTGGGTGATGCTTCTACTGATCCTGATAAACATCGTGACCTATTATTCCACCATGCAGAGGTTATTGTTGACCGTCTCCAGAAACAGCTGCACACTCTCTCTTAGAGTAAAAATTGATGACTTCGGGGTGTAGACCACCACGGGGGCCATCAAGTGGACTTCTGGGAGAAATACTGCACAGGATACGGAAAACATCTAAAGAAGAATAACTGGGGGACTACATATGGTGCCAGTAATCATGGCACAATAATATGAGCTGGTGATATTACCTATACAAAAAAATAAAAAATAAATGTAAAAAAAATATTGGTGTGTGAAGTGTAATACCTAGTTAGAAAAACAGAATCAAATTCATCATTATAACCCCCCTCTGCATTACCCTGTTTATTATTTTCCAAGCAAGCACTTTGTTCTAATTCGTCCACTCTCTGGCGTGCTCCTTGTATAAGGGGTTTGAGATACCCTTTTTGTTTAAAACGATCCTCCAGGTTCTCTAGTTGTTGTAGGTATTTTTGTGTGGAAGGACAATTCCTTCGGATTCTTTTCATTTGACCTAATGGAATGTTCTTCTTCCATTATTTAAGATGGCAACTGTTAAAGTCGAGGTATCTGTTTGCATTCACCTCCTTAAAATAGTTGGCAGTATGCGAACAGCCATCCTGAATATAGATATTTAAATCCAGGAACTCACATTTTTTGGGGGACTGATGCAGCGCTGCCTTTGGATATCTCTGGCTCTGCCATAGCGCTTTTTTTGAGGGGGCGTGTTGGCTGCCCCTTCGTCTGGTGGTCAACACTAGTGTTGCTCGCAAATATTCGCAATGCGCGAATTCGCGAATATTCGCCAATATAGCACTATATATTCGAAATTACGAATATTGTTTTTTTTTCCCCACAGTACACATCACAGTGATCATCCCTCTCTGCTTCCAGCTTGTGTGGTGTAAAGAAGGCTCTAATACTGCTGTGTGAGACTGGCGTACAAATTTTCGCATATGGGAAAATTTGCATATGCAAATATTCGTTTATGCAAATTTTTCACATATGGTAACTTTCGCCCATGAAAATTTTTGTTTATGCTAATTTTTGCTTATGCGAAAATATAACGCGAATATTACGAATATGCAAATTAAGTGAATATATGACGAATATTCGTCCATATATTCGCGAAATATCGCGAATTCGAATATGGCCTATGCCGCTCAACACTAATAATGACCCCACATAAAAATGCACTATATACTTGTCCCCACAAATGAATTTATACTATAAGCTGACCCCCATATATGAATGTCTACTATATACTGACCCCCATATATATGAATGTATACTATATACTGACCCCCATATATGAATGTATACTATATACTGACCCCCATATATATGAATGTATACTATATACTGACCCCCATATATATGAATGTATACTATATACTGACCCCCATATATATGAATGTACACTATATACTGACCACACATGAATGTATACTATATACTAACCCCCATATATATGAATGTATACTGTATACTGATCCCATATATATGAATGTATGCTATATACTGACCCCCTATATATGAATGTATACCATATACTGACCCCCATATATATGAATGTATACTATATACTGACCCCCATATATGAATGTATACTATATACTGACCCCATATATATGAATGTATACTATATACTGACCACATATATGAATGTATACTATAAACTACCCCCATATATATGAATGTATACTATATACTGACCCCCATATATGAATGTCTACTATATACTGACCCACATATATATATAAATGTATACTATATACTGACACCCATATATATGAATGTATACTATATACTGACCCCATATATATGAATGTATGCTATATACCAGTGTTTCCCAACCTTTTTCGGATCGGGGCACACCTTTCCACGGGCACCGCTACCGAGGTTGACGAGCAAGGGAAAAAAAAAAAAAAGGAAAAAACGCAATGCACTATATCTATTTATCAGTGAGTATGTAGTTTAAAGTGCTGCTTTATACAGCAACTCACCAATGACGTCTTCTCTAATTTGCATCGTTGCCTTCTCTTCTCCATCTGGTCTGGGCCATCATCACGATTTCTTCCACCCACAATTCTTCACCGTTAAACCTGCAAAACAAACCTATTAGGCGCCAAACTTTTTTTCCTTTTTTTTTTTTACATGGGTGACAGAGGGGTGTAGAGGGGTGGACATCGGTGACAGAGGGGTGTAGAGGAGTGTACAGAGGGGTGTAGAGAGGGGTGTAGAGAAGCGTACATGGGTGACAGTGGTGTAGAGGAGCATACATGGGTGACAGGGGTGTTTAGGAGCATACATGGGTGACAGGGTGTAGAGGAGCATACAGGGGTGTAGAGGAGCATACATGGGTGACAGGGGTGTAGAGGAGCATACATGGGTGACAGGGGTGTAGAGGAGCGTACATGGGTGACAGGGGTGTAGAGGAGTGTACAGAGGGGTTTAGAGGAGTGTACATGAGTGACAAATGGGTGTACATGGGTGACAGAGGGGTGTAGAGGAGTGTACATGGGGTACAGATGGGTGTACATGGGTGACAGAGGGGTGTAGAGGAGTGTACATGGATGACAGATGGGTGTACATGGGTGACAGAGGGGTGTAGAGGAGTGTACATGGGTGACAGATGGGTGTACATGGGTGACAGATGGGTGTAGATGAGTGTACATGGGTGACAGATGGGTGTACATGGGTGACAGAAGGGTGTAGAGGAGTGTACATGGGTGAAAGAGGGGTGTAGAGGAGTGTACATGGGTGACAGATGGGTGTACATGGGTGACAGAGGGGTGTAGAGGAGTGTACATGAGTGACAGAGGGGTATAGAGGAGTGTACATGGGTGACAGAGGGGTGCAGAAGAGTGTACATGGGTGACAGGGGTGTAGAGGAGTGTACAGGGGTGACAGGGGTGTAGAGGAGCACACATGGGTGAAAGGGGTGTAGAGGAATGTATAAAGGGGTGTATAGGAGCGTACATGGGTGACAGGGGTGTAGAGGAGTGTACATGGGTGACAGAGGGGTAGAGAGGAGTGTACATGGGTGACAGAGGGGTAAAGAGGAGTGTACATGGGTGACAAAGGTGTGTAGAGAAGTGTACATGGGTGACAGAGGGGTGTAGAGGAGTGTACATGGGTGATAGATGGGTGTACATGGGTGACAGAGGGGTGTAGATGAGTGTACATGGGTGACAGAGGGGTGTAGAGGAGTGTACATGAGTGACAGAGGGGTATAGAGGAGTGTACATGAGTGACAGAGGGGTATAGAGGAGTGTACATGGGTGACAGATGGGTGTACATGGGTGAAACAGGGGTGTAGAGGAGTGTACATGGGTGACAGATGGGTGTACATGGGTGACAGAGGGGTGTAGAGGAGTGTACATGGGTGACAGAGGGGTATAGAGGAGTGTACATGAGTGACAGAGGGGTATAGAGGAGTGTACATGGGTGACAGATGGGTGTACATGGGTGACAGAAGGGTGTAGAGGAGTGTACATGGGTGACAGATGGGTGTACATGGGTGACAGAGGGGTGTAGAGGAGTGTACATGGGTGACAGATGGGTGTACATGGGTGACAGATGGGTGTAGAGGAGTGTACATGGGTTACAGATGTGTGTACATGGGTGACAGATGGGTGTACATGGGTGACAGAGGGGTATAGAGGAGTGTACATGGGTGACAGAGGGGTGCAGAAGAGTGTACATGGGTAACAGGGGTGTAGAGGAGTGTACATGGGTGACAGGGGTGTAGAGGAGCATACATGGGTGAAAGGGGTGTAGAGGAATGTACAAAGGGGTGTATAGGAGCGTACATGGGTGACAGGGGTGTAGAGGAGTGTACATGGGTGACAGAGGGGTAGAGAGTAGTGTACATGGGTGACAGAGGGGTGTACATGGGTGAAAGAGGGATGTAGAGGAGTGTACATGTGTGATAGATGGGTGTACATGGGTGACAGAGGGGTGTAGAGGAGTGTACATGGGTGACAAAGGTGTGTAGAGAAGTGTACATGGGTGACAGAGGGGTGTAGAGGAGTGTACATGGGTGACAGAGGGGTGTACATGGGTGATAGATGGGTGTAGAGGAGTGTACATGGGTGACAGAGGGGTATGGAGGAGTGTACATGAGTGACAGAGGGGCATAGAGGAGTGTAAATGGGTGACAGATGGGTGTACATGGGTGACAGAGGGGTGTAGAGGAGTGTACATGGGTGACAGATGGGTGTACATGGGTGACAGATGGGTGTAGAGGAGTGTACATGGGTGACAAATGGGTGTACATGGGTGACAGAAGGGTGTAGACGAGTGTACATGGGTGAAAGAGGGGTGTAGAGGAGTGTACATGGGTGACAGATGGGTGTACATGGGTGACAGAGGGGTGTAGAGGAGTGTACATGAGTGACAGAGGGGTATAGAGGAGTGTACATGGGTGACAGAGGGGTGCAGAAGAGTGTACATGGGTGACAGGGGTGTAGAGGAGTGTACAGGGGTGACAGGGGTGTAGAGGAGCATACATGGGTGAAAGGGGTGTAGAGGAATGTATAAAGGGGTGTATAGGAGCGTACATGGGTGACAGGGGTGTAGAGGAGTGTACATGGGTGACAGAGGGGTAGAGAGGAGTGTACATGGGTGACAGAGGGGTAGAGAGGAGTGTACATGGGTGACAGAGGAGTGTACATGTGTGATAGATGGGTGTACATGGGTGACAGAGGGGTGTAGAGGAGTGTACATGGGTGACAAAGGTGTGTAGAGAAGTGTACATGGGTGACAGAGGGGTGTAGAGGAGTGTACATGGGTGATAGATGGGTGTACATGGGTGACAGAGGGGTGTAGAGGAGTGTGCATGGGTGACAGAGGGGTATAGAGGAGTGTACATGAGTGACAGAGGGGTATAGAGGAGTGTACATGGGTGACAGATGGGTGTACATGGGTGAAAGAGGGGTGTAGAGGAGTGTACATGGGTGACAGAGGGGTGTACATGGGTGACAGATGGGTGTAGAGGAGTGTACATGGGTGACAGATGGGTGTACATGGGTGACAGAAGGGTGTAGAGGAGTGTACATGGGTGACAGAGGGGGGTAGAGGAGTGTACATGGGTGACAGATGGGTGTACATGGGTGACAGAGGGGTGTAGAGGAGTGTACATGAGTGACAGAGGGGTATAGAGGAGTGTACATGGGTGACAGAGGGGTGCAGAAGAGTGTACATGGGTGACAGGGGTGTAGAGGAGTGTACATGGGTGACAGGGGTGTAGAGGAGCATACATGGGTGAAATGGGTGTAGAGGAATGTACAAAGGGATGTATAGGAGCGTACATGGGTGACAGGGGTGTAGAGGAGTGTACATGGGTGACAGAGGGGTAGAGAGGAGTGTACATGGGTGACAGAGGGGTGTTGAGGAGTGTACATGGGTGACAGAAGAGGGTACATGTGTGATAGATGGGTGTACATGGGTGACAGAGGGGTGTAGAGGAGTGTACATGGGTGACAAAGGTGTGTAGAGAAGTGTACATGGGTGACAGAGGGGTGTAGAGGAGTGTACATGGGTGATAGATGGGTTAAGAGGAGTGTACATGGGTGACAGAGGGGTAGAGAGGAGTGTACATGGGTGACAGAGGGGTAGAGAGGAGTGTACATGGGTGACAGAGGGGTATAGAGGAGTGTACATGGGTGACAGAGGGGTGTAGAGGAGTGTACATGGGTGATAAATGGGTGTAGAGGAGTGTACATGGGTGACAGAGGGGTAGAGAGGAGTGTACATGAGTGACAGAGGGGTGTAGAGGAGTGTACATGAGTGACAGAGGGGTGTAGAGGAGTGTACATGGGTGATAGATGGGTGTAGAGGAGTGTACATGGGTGACAGAGGGGTGAAGAGGAGTGTACATGGGTGACAGAGGGGTAAAGAGGAGTGTACATGGGTGACAGAGGGGTGTAGAGGAGTGTACATGGGTGACAGAGGGGTACAGAGGAGTGTACATGGGTGACAGGTGTGTAGAGGAGTGTACATGGGTGATAGATGGGTGTAGAGGAGTGTACATGGGTGACAGAGGGGTGAAGAGGAGTGTACATGGGTGACAGAGGGGTACAGAGGAGTGTACATGGGTGACAGAGGGGTGTAGAGGAGTGTACATGGGTGGCAGAGGGGTACAGAGGAGTGTCCATGAGTGACAGATGGGTGTACATGGGTGACAGAGGGTTGTAGAGAAGTGTAAATGGGTGACAGAGGGGTGTAGAGAAGTGTAAATGGGTGACAGAGGGGTGTAGAGAGGTGTACAAGGGTGATAGATGGGTGTAGAAGAGTGAACATGGGTGACGGGGGCATAGGGGTGACAGAGGGGTGGACAGGGGGTGGACATGGGTGACAGGAGGATGGAGAGGGGAGACAGGGGGTCAGAGGGGTGGACAAGGGGGTAAAAGAGGGACAGGAGTGACAGAGAGGGGTGGACTGGGGTAACAAAGGGACAGAAGGGTGAACAGGAGGGTGAACATGGGTGACAGAGTGGGGGTGGACATGGGTGACGGGGGGTGGACATGGGTGACTGGGGGGATTACATGGGTGACAGGGGAGGGATTACATGGGTGACGGGGGAGGGATTACATGGGTGACGGGGAGGGATTACATGGGTGACGGGGAGGGATTACATGGGTGACTGAGGGGGTGGACATGGGTGACTGAGGGGGTGGACATGGGTGACAGGGGGGGATTACATGGGTGACAGGGAGGGATTACATGGGTGACAGGGGGGGTGGACATGGGTGATAGAGATGGACAGGGAGGTGGACCAGGCGGACATGGCTGATGGGGGGGGGGATGGACATGGGTGACAGGGGTGGTGGACATGGGTGACAAGGGGGGTGGACATGGGTGACTGGGGGGGTGGACATGGGTGACAGGGAGGGTGGACATGGGTGACAGGGGGGGTGGACATGGGTGACGGGGGGTGGACATGGGTGACAGGGAGGGATTACATGGGTGACAGGGGGGGTGGACATGGGTGACAGGGGGGGTGGACATGGGTGACAGGGGGGATTACATGGGTGAAAGGGAGGGATTACATGGGTGACAGGGAGGGATTACATGGGTGACAGGGGGGGGGGTGGACATGGGTGACAGGGGGGGTGGACATGGGTGATAGAGATGGACAGGGAGGTGGACCAGGCGGACATAGCTGACGGGGGGGGGGGGTGGACATGGGTGACAGGGGGGGTGGACATGGGTGACAGGGGGGGTGGACATGGGTGACAGGGGGGGGTGGACATGGGTGACAGGGAGGGGTGGACATGGGTGACAGGGAGGGTGGACATGGGTGACAGGGAGGGTGGACATGGGTGACAGGGGGGGGGTGCACATGGGTGACTGGGGGGGTGGACATGGGTGACTGGGGGGTGGACATGGGTGACTGGGGGGTGGACATGGGTGACAGGGGGGATTACATGGGTGACTGGGGGGATTACATGGGTGACTGGGGGGATTACATGGGTGATAGAGATGGACAGGGAGGTAAACAAGGCAGACATGGCTGAGAGGGGGGGTGGACATGGGTGATAGAGATGGACAGGGAGGTAAACAAGGCAGACATGGCTGACGGGGGCGTGGACATGAGTGACGGGGTCGGGGGGGATAGAGGGTGGACCTGGGTGACGGTGGGGGGATTTAGACAGGGTTGAGAAGGTGAACAGAGGGGTGGAAAGGGTACGGTACCTTAAGCAAGCCGGCCCGCACAGCTTGCAGTTCCGCAGGAGGCACGGGAGTCCGGCGCTGGTGCAGCTCGTTCTGCCCCAGGGCACCATATCCGGCTCACTGCGCCGCAAGGGAGAGGGGGACGGAGGGGGACGCAGGAGACGGAGAGTGAAGGAGGGGGACGCGGGGGACACAGGGAACAGAGGGGGAAGGAGGGGAACACGGGTCACGCGGCAGGCGCAGGGGAAGGAGGGGAACACAGGAAACGCAGGAGATGCAGGGGGACGCTGTGTGCGCACGCAGACTTCCCTTCCCCCCTGCGCCGTCAGGCCGGGGCGGGACATTTAAAAAAAAAATAGTAAAAAATAAAAAAAATTACGGCAAAATCCCGCGGCACCACGGGCAGTGCTGAACGGCACACACGTGTGCCGTGGCACCGCGGTTGGGAATCACTGACGTAATGGGTGGCTTCCCTATGTCTATCTCAGGGCTCCGTCTCCTGAGTGTAGTAAACCATATATATAGAAATAGACATAGACTGGGAATTGCACTTAAAAAGTTCTTTATCTCCAAATATATCCATGTACAAAATAGCAGAGAGATCTACAGAACATAATCACCCGGTGCTCTATAGACTGCTCAGAGGTTATTCCACTCGGTGTCTTCAGAACCTTCCATCCCAGACTTGCTGCTTGCTGGACGGTGTGTTCCTGGCCATGTGGACGCTAATTCTGAGGGGGGGTGGAAA
The DNA here is from genome assembly GCF_029499605.1 of Hyla sarda. Classification (NCBI taxonomy): domain Eukaryota; kingdom Metazoa; phylum Chordata; class Amphibia; order Anura; family Hylidae; genus Hyla; species Hyla sarda. The sequence goes on along the minus strand of NC_079191.1, from coordinate 437,922,550 downwards.
CGCTCGCTGGCATGCGAGCTGCTGGACGTTTCAGGAGTCTCCTCCCTTTCTCAACATAGTTCCTGTGCACCCACCACCATACACTTATACAGGTACGTTCTCTCGCGAGAATTCATTTCTACATACAAAATATAAAATAATTAAAACCAGGATTCTGATCGGACAGTATTTATAGAAAGACATTAAAATTACAGCTTTCCCTTAGGTGCTAAAGAATCGAGACAGTGTATCCAAAAGACTTCTCTTTGATTTAATTTCTTCTTTATCTGTTCACTATTCATACCCTCTATTTCTTCCAGTATTAACCATTTTAGCTCACTTATCTGATGCCCGTTCGTAACAAAATGTCTAGCTAGACTTGTCTCCCCAAATTTCTCTCGACTATAATCTTCGGATACACTCTCTCCACTCTCTGTTTTCTTTTTAAACAACCTGATGGAACTTCTATGTTCATTTAGTCTAATTTTTATTGCACGAACCGTCTGTCCCACGTATGCCATTCCACATGGACATTTTAACATATAAATAACTTGTTTCGAATCGCATATATGAAAACCTTTTAATTGTATTTTATTCCCACGTGAAGGATGTATTACATTATCACCCCTAATTATACTGTTACAATTTTGGCATGACCTACAAGGGAACATCCCCACTTTCTGCGTTCTTAAAAATGATTGTCTACTCCAGTGGCGTTGCTAGGGTTGGTGTCACCCGGTGCGGTAGAAAATGGTGTCACCCCATAACCCCCCCCACATACACACACACACCCACACACTCCACCAAAGTAATATTTTAGCCTGTCGTGCGAGACACCAAAGTGCATCACAGAAAAGCATTTCCAGTATTATAATCAAATATACCAATTTCCAAGTAAGGGGAACGCACTAAAGAAGCTTTTACAATGTAAAACTACAGCTCCCAGTATGATGTAACCAGTGATAAGGGGATTCTGGGAGTTGTTAACTGCAGAACTTACAAGTGGCTATAGCTCTGATGGGACATAGTCCGGTATAATGCACAATAAAATAAGTTATTACAGGTGACGTCTTCTCTATAGTCTTTCCTTTTCTAATTCAGATGGTACATACCGCCGGGTCCAGCTAAATCTTCTCTCTGCAGAATGTGACGCCCAGATGGCTCCTCACTTTGTCAGCGCATTCTAATAATCTATTTGAAAACAATTATAATATAATGAGGCCAGACATTGTATCCTTTGAATATTATACTACCACAAACTGAACCCTCTGAATATAATACTTCCACACACTGCGCCCCCAATATAGTTCTGCCACACACTGTACCCTCTAAATATAATATTGCCACACACTGCGCCCCCCCAAAAAAAATTCTGCCACACACTGTACCCTCTAATGTCACACACTGCACCCTCTGAATATAATACTACCACAAACTAAGCCCTCTGAATATAAGACTGCCAGACACTGTACCCTCTGAATATAATACTGCCACACACTGCACCCTCTGAATACTACCACACACTGCTCCTTCTGAGTATAATACTGACACACACACTGCACCCCCCTGAATATAATTCTGCTACATACTTCACCCTCTGAATGTAATACTACCACACACTGCTCCCTCTGAGTATAATACCACTGCCACACTCTGCACCCTCTGAATATAATACTACCACAAACTGTGCCCTCTGAATATAAGACTGCCAGACACTGCTCCCTCTGAGTATAATACTGCCACACACTGCACCCTTTGAATACTACCACACACTGCTAACTCTGAGTATAATACTATAGCCACACACTGTGCCCTCTGAGTATGATACTACTGCCACACACTGCACCCTTTGAATACTACCACACACTGCTAACTCTGAGTATAATACTATAGCCACACACTGTGCCCTCTGAGTATAATACTACTGCCACACACTGTGCCCTTTGAATATTAGACTGCCACACTGCGCCCTCTGAATATAATACTACCACACACTGCACCCTCTGAATACTACCACACACTGCTCCCTCTAAGTATAATACTACTGCCACACACCGTTCCCTCTGAGTATAATACTACTGCCACACACTGTGCCCTCTGAATATTAGACTGCCACACACTGCACCCTCTGAATATAATACTGCAAGAACCTCCCACCAAATATAACTCTGCCACATACTGCACCCCCCTGAATATAATACTACCGCACACTGCACCATCTGAATATAATACTGCCACACACTGTACCCTCTGAATATAATACTACCACACACTGCTCCCTCTGAATATAATACTGCCACACACTGTGCCCTCTGAACATAAAAATGCCACACACTGTACCCTCTGAATATAATACTACCACACACTGCACCCTCTGAATATAATACTACCACACACTGCCTCCCATTATAATTCTGCCACATACTGCACCCTATGAATATACTACCACACACTGAACACCCAGAATAAAATAATCCCACATACTGTACCCCAATGAATAAAATATTGCCAAAAACTACACCATCTGATGGTCCTGCCGATGGATGATGGGGGTGCTACTGGCAGGAGGATAATCCCGCTGATGGATGATGGGGGTGCAGCACCCCCATCATTGATCAGTAGCACCCTCATCATACATAAGGAGGATCATCCACCTGCCAGTGGCACCCCCCATCATCCAGGAGGATGATCTGCTGATGGATGATGGGGGTGCTAGTCGCAGGAGGATGATCCTGCTGATGGATGATGGGGGTGCTACTTGCAGGAAGATGATCCTGCTGATGGATGATGGGGGTGCACCACCCCCCATCATTCATCAGTAGCACCTTCATCATACATAAGGAGGATCATCCTCCTGCCAGTGGCACCCCCCCCCCCCCCCCAGAGCCTCTCAGCAACCCCATTATCCCTGTTAGTACCTTACAGGGGTCAGATGCACCCCAGTCGCTGGACAACAGCGGAGGACCGGTGGTGGCAGTCATGTTGTCTGTGGTGCTGCCGGATTGGTGAGGAGGACCAGGGCTGGAGGGAGTCAGGACTCAGCGCGCCGCCTGACATCCTAGGTAGCAGCCTCGAAGGTGCACACTTGCCGCCGGGGGGGGGGAGGAATGTGGTTGTGTAGTGGCGCCGCTGGTGAGGACGTGATGAGTGCTTGGTGCTTTTGCTGCTGAAGTTGTCACTCTAACTCTGCAAGTGATTCTGCAAGTGATTTACGGGGGGGGTGTGTGCTGGCGGACATGGTGTCATGTTTTTTGGATACACTGTCTCGATTCTTTAGCACCTAAGGGGATTAATGAAAGCTGCAATTTTAATGTCTTTCTATAAATACTGTCCGATTAGAATCCTGGTTTTAAATATTTTATATTTTGTATGTAGAAATGAATTCTCGCGAGAGAACGTACCTGTATAAGTGTATGGTGGTGGGTGCACAGGAACTATGTTGAGAAAGGGAGGAGACTCCTGAAACGTCCAGCAGCTCGCATGCCAGCGAGCGTTTCCACCCCCCCTCAGAATTAGCGTCCACATGGCCAGGAACGCACCGTCCAGCAAGCAGCAAGTCTGGGATGGAAGGTTCTGAAGACACCGAGTGGAATAACCTCTGAGCAGTCTATAGAGCACCGGGTGATTATGTTCTGTAGATCTCTCTGCTATTTTGTACATGGATGAATTTGGAGATAAAGAACTTTTTAAGTGTAATTCCCAGTCTATGTCTGTTTCTACATATATGAGGTTCTTGTGTATGCCTTGTGCTTACCTGTTTTAGCTGATGTGACAGGCATGAGGTTTTCAGCCATACTGATTAATGTTCCAAATGATTTACTAATGCTGCCTACATTTACCATGAATCCTCTGGCTTTGCAGAGAGAAGGAAAGGAGTCTGATCACTGCACCTGGTCATCTCATTAGACTGCTGGTGCTGGAGGTCACCCAGGTGAACTGATTACACTCATAGGTGGGTTGGGGTCAGTTCACAATATGTGCATTATAGCTTAATTCTAATCTCTCAACTAGTTAGCCTGCAACGATTACTCTCAAGAAGGAAATTCATGCCCCTGCGTAAAAGGCTTCAGTACCTTGACAGGACCCAAGCTACAAGGATTCAATCTTCCATCTTACAAGTCAGTATTAATCTGTTTGGTGTAAGCACCATAAGTCCCAGCAACGCAACAGGGCTTCCAAGGGGTTATTCTACACACGCTCACCTAAAGCTAGCTGTACGTGTATTACCATCTGAACCCTGCTTAGTTAAGATAGTAATCTGTAACCTGTAGTTGGTGTGTTCATTTACTCCCTATGTGTGGCCCAGGAGAAGCTGTCTCCAACCTCGGACTATAATTAGGATAACAGTGCCCTGGCGTCACAAAGTGATCAGGTATTCTTACTAACACCCCATGGACACGACATGTTTTGGCATCACGAACAGGATTCGGGTTTGTGCCTACAAAACCCCCCAGTCTGAACTGTGTTCTAGAAGCCGCATGGAGTGTGTGACAGTTTATGCGCCAGAAGTATTGTACGGGACTTTGCTTTTATGCCGACCGGCGCTAAGGAAGAAGGGAGCACTTTATTCACTGCCATACAGGGTGTGAAGATTGCAATAGACGTTATTCAAGTTTTTCAGCATGTGCAAGCAGCGCAACGAATTCATGCTGCGCCACAGATTCCAGTCTGCCCCAGCAGGGGTTAATCCAGAGAGCACAAAGAATTCCCGCCAGATGAAATGCCCCATCCCTGGGCATGGGAACCAAGTTGCTGTGCCACAGTGAAACTCAAAGGACCACTGTCACGATTCGGCTGGCTGGAGGTGGATCCTCTGTGCCAGAGAGGGATTGGCGTGGACCGTGTTGGTGGACCGGTTCTAAGTTGCTACTGGTATTCACTAGAGCCCGCCGCAAAGCGGGATGGTCTTGCAGCGGCGGTAGCAACCAGGTCGTATCCACCAGCAACGGCTCAACCTCTCTGACTGCTGAAGATAGGCGCGGTACAAGGGAGTAGACAAGAGCAAGGTCGGACGTAGCAGAAGGTCAGGGCAGGCAGCAAGGATCGTAGTCAGGGGCAACGGCAGGAGGTCTGGAACACAGGCTAGGAACATACAAGGAAACGCTTTCACTGGCACAATGGCAACAAGATCCGGCGAGGGAGTGCAGGGGAAGTGAGGTATAAGTAGGGAGTGCACAGGTGAACATACTGATTAGGCCTGCTGCGCCAATCAGTGGCGCAGTGGCCCTTTAAATTGCAGAGACCCGGCGCGCGCGCGCCCTAAGGAGCGGGGCCGCGCGCGCCGGGACAAGACAGACGGGGAACGGGTCAGGTACGGGAGCCGGGATGCGCATCGCGAGCTGGCGCCTCCTGCGTCGCGAATCGCATCCCGGCTGGGAGAGATATTGCAGCGCACCCGGTCAGCAGGTCTGACCGGGGCGCTGCGAATGAGAGGATGCTGCGAGCGCTCCGGGGAGGAGCGGGGACCCGGAGCACTCGGCGTAACAACCACCCCCTTGTTGCACAGAAGACGGTTGAAGAGGCTGCACGGATGATCAACTTCAGGCTGGCGGACATTTTGGGGGAGCCTGGTATAAAGCCAGTAGCAGGACTCCACCCATCAGTTGTGCCTCGTGTGATCGGTGTGAAGAAGATGGCGGACAGCACTTTGTGTGAGAGTACTAAGATGGAGTCTGCTACTACACTAAAACCCAACATTGACATTGATGAATTGGCACAAATGCTTGCATAGTGACTGGCAGTCCTAATCTTAGAAGAGAGCTGGTTGTCAGTCCCACTGCCAGAGGATGATTCCTGGTCAGACGCCCCAGCAGCCCCGGTGGCAGAAGAGCCTGTGGCTTCACAGCCACACATGTGGGTCTCCATAGTGGACCTGGCTGCGCCCCCGGAAGCAGCACTTTCATCTGACAAGTCAACGGCAGAGCCCGGTAAGTGACCCAAGTCACCCCCGCTGCCACAGTGGGTGTTTGGCGACGAACCAGCGGTCATCCGGATTTATGCATAAGTTCCTGATTCCTCTACCTGGCAAAGACCACCCTCCGATTCCCTCTGGCCTGACTCCAGAAGCGGAGCGGGAGACGCGCATCGCGGCCATCATCCAGGAGATACAGGAGGCAAAGAGGGCTGCAGCCCATCAGTGTCAGCTCCCACCAGAGGTACGTCAGCAACAGCAAGATGATACTAAATATCTTGAATGGGTGTATATCCACATGCTTGACCTCCCTATCCCAGGTAAAGCCCCTTTAGTCCGGTGACGGGCCACTGTTGTTAAATTTGTTAAGCAGAAGGGGTTTGGGACCCTGATGGACTGTCACCATGGTGGCACTATTCTAGTAAATAGGAGGGCTATGAAAAGAGACTACATACTCCGGCCCCTACACAATCTTGAAAGTGGGGAAATTGTTGACTATACCCCAGTGCAAGAGTTCCAGAGGAGAGTGGGCAGCTGCGTTGACCAGACCCAAAAATCCAACGCAGTTGATATTTGTTTATTTCCCCTCAGAAGATTGGTCCTCTGACCCGCATGGACTGTTTACCTCTCAGATGGCTGCAGATGCAAAACCCCAGTTACCTCCACCAAAAGAAATCAAAGCTGAAGGAGCAGCGGCTGCAGAACCTCCCGCCCCCGCGGGGCCAGCTGTCTCTGTTCAGATGGTGGTTACTATTAGTCCCACTGTTTCACATTCAAATCTATCTAAAGTATCCTGGACCAACACAACCAGTCAGAGGGTTCACAGGTAAGAGCTGCAAGGTTCCTGTCCCAGGAAAGAAGAGGTGGTGACCGCCGCCACTGGGATGACAAGTATGAGGTGAGCCACAATAATGCTTGCCCCTTCATGTGTCTCTATTATTTTGTTTATTACTCTATTTTGGCATCAGAGCCTAAATTTCTTCAAGTTCCTGAACCCTCTACCAGCCTGTACAGGACATTCGTAATAATGCCCCAAGACTGCTACATGTTTCTGTTTACAAATCATGCAAGGATTTAAGACGTAACTAAAATGTTTTTGTGCCCGACTATGTCAAGAACTTTATACATATTATTATGCCTTCTTAGTTGGTTGCCATTAATGTTAACAGTGCCTTAAAAATGTTTTGCCTAGTCAGGATTGTCTAGTGCAGTGAAAGTGTATATCCTAGATAATCTTAAAGGGGTACTCCGGCCCTGAGACATCTTATCCCCTATCCAAAGGATAGGGGATAAGATGTCTCACCGCAGGGATCCCACCGCTGGGGACCCCCGCAATCTTGTATTCAGCACCCACCTGTTTGAGCTGCACGCTGCGGTGCCAGCTCACAAACAGCCGCGTGGCGACCATGGGGCCGGAGTATCGTGACATCATGACTCCAGCCCAGGTGTGACATCACCCCACCCCCCGCCCTCGCTATGCAAGTCTATGGGAAGGGGGCGTGATAGCCGGACAATTAGAAAAAAAAATTCTTATCATACCCAGTCAGGATGTATATTTCTCTCTTTATGTTTTATGTTGTATGTCTTAAAGAAGAACTCCAGAATATAAAAATTGTCCCCCATACTGCCAGCAGTAAAAAATAAATAAATAAAGATGTACATACCTTCCTTCACTCCCCCGGGGCCTCCGGTAACCGGCTCCGGTCTCCGCCACGATCCTCTTCCTGGTTGCTGGTGGTCGGCGAGTCATACTGCGCTCAGCCAATCACCGGCCACAGGGAGGTCCCGCCTCGGCGGGCGATAGGCTGAGCGGCAATGTGAAAAAGCTTCAAGACACAACATTTTTCACTACACCGGCACCTGCTGCAGGGGCCGACGACGTCACACTGCCACTCAGCCTATCGCCGAGCCGGGACTTCCCTGCGGCCAGTGATTGGCTGAGTGCAGTATGACTCGCCGACCACCGGCAACCAGGAAGAGGATCGTGGATGAGACCGGAGGCGGTTACCGGAGGCCCCAGGGGAGCGAAGGAAGGTATGTACACCTTTATTTTTTTTACTGCCGGCAGTATGGGGGACAATTTTTATATTCTGGAGTTCTCCTTTAAGTGTCTCCTGAAGCGCATCAGGGCCCCCAAAATTCAAGGAGCTACCTTACTGTCATGTCAGTCTGTGTCCTTATTTGTCCCTAGGTGTGGCCAAGGAGGAGGACTCAAGTTCGTTGCAGGGAGAAGTTGCTAGAAGCCAAAGGGCCCCATAGCACAGGATTGGTTGCGAAATGATAACCTAGGGCAGCACCAGCCCCCCTTCCAGAATTCTCTCAGAAGTGTCCACTCACGGTGTACGTCAAGGCGTGTTTTGTCTTATATGTTTGTATTTGTGCCTACTCAACAGTTATAAGGGTAAAGAATCTCTCTATCCGTCAAATTGGCACAAAACACCACAAAAAGCATTTGGTAAAACAATGGGCACCAACTTTAACCAGGAAGAGCCTCTCTTTTGCACTAAAAAACATTTTCTTCTACCTCAAAGGACTGCCCTTCCCCACTCCTCCGCTGCCAGGACTGGGCGCCGAGGTCAGCTGCGTTTTAGAGGGGGAGTTTGTGGTGTCCCAGCACCAATAGCTGTCCTGTGGCTTTGGACTGTCTTGGGCAGCTTGGTAGCGTACGGTTTTGGGCCCACTCAAGGGACTGTTGAATTAATTATGTTCACACTTTATTGCACAAATAATATATTTTCTTAAATTAATTATCTTACTGTTATATGTATATGTTTTCCATGTGACTGTATCTTTAATTGAGAGCAGTGAACCCAATGTGACCCTGCCTGCCAATGGGAACCCCTAAAGTCTCCCCTGTATAGTGTAAGTGGGGGGGGGGGGGGGGAGGAGTTTTTCAGTTTACCCTAGTGTGGCTCCTGAGCAACAGCTTAGCTCAGGTGTGTTGTGTGCTCTGAGGAGAGGCCTATCTCAAATCTAATCTCTCAACTGGTCATCCTGCAAGGATTACTCGCAAGGAGGAAATTCATGCCCCTGCGGAAAAGGCTTCAGTACCTTGACAGGACCCAAGCTACCAGGATTCAATCGTTCGTCTTAAAAGTCAGTATTTATCTGTTTGGCGTAAGCACCACAAGTTCCAGCAAGGCAACAGGGCTCCCAAGGGGTTACACTGCACTCTCTTACCTAAACCCAGCTGTAAGTGTATTACCATCTGCACTCAGCTCAGTAAAGACCGTTATCTGTAACCTGATGTCGGTGTGTTCATTTACTCCCCGTGTCTGGCCCAGGAGAAGCTGTCCCCGACCTCGGACCGTGTATAGGATAACGGTGCCCTGGTGTCACAAAGTGATCAGGTATTCTTACTAACACCCCATGGACACGACATGTTTTGGCGTCACGAACAGGAAAATCCCTCATTGTCTGCCGATGCCACACTTACATGAAGGAAGGGAATAAAGGGAACACTGAAGCTTCATTTACTGCCATAATTTTTTTAATTCAATTTTACTCTACGTATTATACACTTCATGAGAGAAAATGCATTAAAAAAAAAAAAAAAAAATCATAAAACTGTTCATAGAAAACATTAAAAAAAAGTAGATTTTGCATAAAAATAAACATTAATACATTGACTAATGTTAGTTTTTATAGGGAGAGGTGACGTGATCGTTAGTTTTAATAAAAGATCCTCCAAGACGAGGCTACTGCAGGTGCAAAATATACAATACTAATGTGAACAGAGCCTTAAAAAGTAAAAAACTAAAAACAGAGGAGCCAATAAATGATTTCTATTTATAACCAAAATAAAGAATAAAAACTGAAGATGACCGGTTTTAGGCCTATGGAGGGTCAGCCAAACCCCATGTGACAGATGACCCACTACACAACTTCCTGTGGAGCATACAGCAGCTGATAAGTACTGGAAGGATTAAGATTTTTTAATAGAAGTAATTTACAAATCTGTTTAACTTTCTGGAACCAGTTGATTTGAAAAAAGGAGATTTTTTATGCTTACCGTAAAATCTCTTTCTCGAAGGATCCATTGGGGGACACAGACCATGGGTATATGCTGCTGTCTCTAGGAGGCTTCACACTATGGCAACAGAAAAGTCGGTTCCTCCCAGCAGGGTATACCCGCCTCCAGGCCACTGAGCTAATCAGTTTTAGTCCCAGAGAAATAGGAAAAGACCGACAGGGCAAAGGAAAAACCACGAACTGTGAGAACCCGAAGAAAAAATAACTGAGCACACCCTCGGACAGGTAACCGAATAGGAACACCAGAAAAGGGTGGGAGCTGTGTATCCCAATGGATCCTTCGAGAAAGAGATTTTACGGTAAGCATAAAAAATCTCCTTTTCTCTATCGGCTCCATTGGGGGACACAGACCATGGGACGCACCAAAGCCGTCCCTTGGGTGGGCAGAGAAACAGTCAGGCAGACGGCTGTACCACTGCCGCCTGCAGCACTTTACGGCCCAGACTAGCATCAGCCAATGCGAAGGTATGAACCTGGTAGAACCTCGAGAAAGTGTGCAAAGATGACCAGGTGGCCGCTTTACAGATCTGCGAGGCCGAGGCCTTGTTGCGGAGGGCCCAGGATGTCCCAACAGAACGGGTGGAATGAGCCAAAACCCTGAAGGGTGGGATCTTCCCCTTGCAGCAGTAAGCTTCCGAAATAGCAGATCGGATCCACCGAGAAATGGTTGCCTTGGAAGCAGGTTGTCCCTTACGACGGCCTTCCGTAAGGACGAAAGGAAGAGGTGACAGAGAGAGAGGTCCAAACAGCCCGCACCACATCCAGTTTGTGGAGTAAGCGCTCCCTGGGATGAGAAGGAGCGGGACAAAAGGACGGAAGGACAATGTCCTCATTAAGATGAAAAGCCTAAACGACCTTTGGTAAAAAGGAAGGATCCGGCCGGAAAACAACCTTGTCCTGGTGGATCACCAGAAAAGGAGAACGGCAGGAGAGAGCTGCCAGTTCAGACACCCTCCGGATGGAGATAATAGCTATAAGGAACGCCACCTTCCAGGAAAGGTGGCGAAGAGGAATATCTCTGAGAGGTTCAAAGGGAACACCTTGCAGGGCACCTAGAACCAGGTTCAAGTCCCAAAGTGGAGAAGGGGACTGATAAGGAGGAGCAGCATGTGCCACAACTTGGAGAAAGGTCTGGACACGAGGATTGGATGCCAGGGGACGCTGAAAAAGGATAGAAAAAGCCGAAACCTGACCCTTAAGAGAGCTGAGAGCCAGCCCCTGTTCCAACCCCGACTGCAAAAAGGAGAAAAGACGGGGAACAGAAAAAGTAACAGGAGAAAAGGCCTCAGTTTCGCACCAACGAAAATAAGACCGCCAGGTACAGTGGTAAATTTTTGCCGAGGAGGGCTTGCGAGCCCTGAGCATGGTGCGAATCACTTGGGAAGAGAAACCACGGGCCCTTAAAACCGCGGTCTCAACCGCCACGCTGTCAAATGCAGCGACTGTAAATTGGGGTGGCAAGGGGGACCCTGTGACAGTAGGTCTGGACGAAGTGGAAGGCGGAACAGAACGTCATCCAGGAGCCTGACCACGTCAGCATACCACGCCCTTCGGGGCCAGTCTGGAGCCACCAGAATGGCGGGGACGCCTTCTGTTTTGAGCTTCCTCAGGACCCTGGGAAGGAGAGGGAGGGAACAGATAGGGCAGGACATAGCCCGACCATGGAATTACAAGGGCATCCACGGCTTGGGCCAGGGGGTCCCGGGACTTCGACACAAACGGCGGAATCTTCCGGTTGTGTTGCGATGCGAAGAGGTCCACGTCCGGAGTGCCCCAGAGGTCGCAGATCTGTGTGAACGTCTCCAGATGTAGGGACCACTCGCCGGGGTCGGCTGAGGACCGGCTGAGGAAATCCGCTTCCCAGTTCAGCACTCCCGGAATGTGAATTGCCGAAATGGCCGGAACCTTGTGTTCCGCCCAGAGGAGGGCGGTAATGAAACTGGGCAAAGGGCATGGCCTCCATGGCTGCCACCATCCGACCCAGGACTTCCATGCAAGTACAGATGGAGCCTGGGGCCGGCGTCCGAAGGGAGCGGACTCCTGATAAGAGAGCCAGTCGTTTGCCCGGCCGTGTCGAATTGAAGCCCCAAGAAGACCAGAGACTGGGTGTGCGAGAGGACAGACTTGTCTCGGTTTACCATCCACCCGAAGCGACATACGGTCTGGAGAGTGAGAGTCACACTCTCCAGAGACTGGACTCTGGTGGGAGCCTTGATGAGGTCATCCAAGAAGGGATCACCGAGACCCCTCTTGACCGTAACAGGGCTATGACGGGCACCAGGATCTTGGTAAAGACCCGAGGAGCAGTGGCCAGGCCGAAGGGGAGAGCTACAAATTGAAAATGACCCTCTGGAACCGCAAAGCGGAGGAACCGCTGATGGCCGGGAAAAATTGGAACGCGGAGATAGGCATCCTTGATGTCCACCGAGCAAAGAAACTCCCCTTGATCCATGGACGCCACCACCGAACGGAGAGATTCCATTCGGAAATGGCGGAATAGAAGATGTTGGTTGAGACGCTTGAGATCCAAGATTGGCCGCACAGAGCCGTCTTTTTTGGGTACCACGAAAAGATTGGAATAGAAACCCCGAAATCCTTCCCTGGAAGGAACCGGGACAATGACTCCCTGGATAAGAAGGGATTGAAGAGCCCCCCGAAATTTCCTCGCTAGTGAAGGAGACCGGGTGCCCGGGACTGAAAAAAGCGATCTCGGGGAAGGGAGGCAAATTCTATCCGGTATCCATTGGACACCACGTCCCTGACCCAGGAGTTCTGAATGTGCATGGTCCAGACGTCTCGAAAGAGCAAGAGGCGACCTCCCACCCAAAAAAAATCTGTGGGTGGGGGCATCCCTTCATGCAGAAGTGGGTTTGCGTTTGCCCGATTTGGCGGCAAAACAGCCGGAATGGTTGTCCGACTTCCAAGAGGGGCGCGCCCGGAAGGAGGGAACCTTCTTGTCCCGCGAAGGTGCCTGCCCAGACCCTTTAGTGGGACCAAAAGTCCGAAAAGACTGGAAAGAAGAGGACTTCCTGCGGGAAGAAGCGCTAGCCTTGTTTTGAGGCAATAAAGAACTCTTGCCACGCGTCGCCTCTGAGATAATCTCATCAAGGCGCTTGCCAAAAAGTCGGGAACCGGCAAATGGGATCTCGGTGAGAGACTTCTTGGAAGCGGCATCCATGTTCCATGCTTTAAGCCGTATGGATTGACAGAGAGCCACCAGGTTACCAGTGGCAAAGGCAGCACAGCGGGCTGACTGCATGGAAGCAGAACACAGGAAGTCTCCAACTTTGGAGCATTGGAGAGCTAGACAATTCCTCCGGGGGGGGGGGGGGGGGGGATTGTGGGGGGATCCCGAAAGAATACCTTGACGAACTTGGCGAAAGGATATCGCGCTTGAACTTTCTTCGTTCCCTGAAACTTCTTGTCAGGATGCCTCCAGGCAGATTCCAGAATGGCGTCAAATTCAGCGTGAGAGCTGAACACTTTGGGTGCCGGTCGGGCACGATGAAAGGATACTTCTGGAGCTACGTCCGAAGTTCCTGGGTCCTCTAGGTGAAAGGTGTCTCTTATGGCCGAAACCAATGAGTTCACCGTGTCAACTGTGTCCGAGCGGTCCTCTGAGTCAGATGCCGATTCGGAAACCTCATCCGCAAGTTCCCCAGGTGAGTGCGAACGAGTGGAGGCTGACCTGGGAGAGGGAGACTCCGACCGGGTACGCGGCTCTGGAGAGCCAGAGCGGCAACCACGGGAATGTCCTCTGGAGGAATGACGTGTGTGGCCAGAAGGAGCGGCGGGGCAAGACCTGCGAGGGGAGCGCCCGTGTCTACCAGAAGACCCAAGGGATGAGTCAGAGGAGACACCCCTAGTACGCTTGTGAGAGCGGGTCCTTCTAGAGGGCCGGTGCATGGTGAACCTCTCCAAGGCAGTCACCACAGAACGGGAGACCTGAGCCAAGTCGGATATAGACTGAGAGAGGGAGGAAACCCAGGCTGGAGGGGCGGCCGAACCCACCGGGTCTGAAAGAGCATCCGGGGTAGAAATAGCAGGGGCAGCAGTGGAGCAGACAGAACAAGTGGGTTGTGTAATGAGTAATAATTACTCCAGTTATCTGTTTTGAGGGAGGAACAGTTCTGGGAACGGACATAGTAAAAAAGAACAATCTCACCCAAGTCTGTGTCCCCAGGGTAGCTGCTGTGAGGAGAACTCCGCTCTAGGGGCAGTCAAGGAGAAATAGACGCCGGCCAATGGCAGGAGAGGGCAGTGCTAGGTGCAAGAGCACTGTGATTGGCCCTTGCTTTACTCCTAAGCACACGCACAGAGCTGATTGGTGGCCAGTTCGCGCCCCTGTAGAAGCTCCGGCGGCCCGGGTGGGCGGAGCTAATGTTTACAGGGCTGCCAAAGAAACACAGATTGAAGCAATAATGGCGCCCGCTCCCAAGCGCACATGCGAACGGAGCGGGCGAAGATGAAAGTGAAAGCCAAAAGTGAAAGTAAAACAGAGCCACTGCTGCGGCTGCCTTCGGCAGTATGCCCCACACTGAACACTGCTCAGTCACTACATCCAGCATAATGAAATGTGCCCCTTTTGCTCCATAAATACTGCTCCCCTATATAATAAAGCAATCCCCCTGCATGGAAGGGGAGGATAAAATCCTCATGGCCAGCCCCATCCCCAGTAAAAAAAACAGTGGTCCAAAAACTGTGGTCTCCAGATGTTGCAATTCCGCACCTAAGGGGAAATACTCACCTAGTCTGAAGAACTTACCTAAAGAAGTCTTCTCAATGAAGTCTTCAGCCAGCTTTTGGTCACCTGCATCATTCCGGGCTTATTGTAATAGCGAGACGAGCAGGGAATAGTGGGGGACCCGGACCCAGGAGGTACAACCCCAGGCGCTGACCGTTGGCGAGAGGGGGTTGACAGTACATCTAAGATGTCTGTGCCCCCTCAATCGCAATGGGGAAACATTGATTCTCAGTTCCTGAGTCCCCAAATATGAGACCTGGTCTGGGGAGAACCCAGACCAGTGTCTACCTCCTTAGACACTAAGCTAAAACTGATTACCTCAGTGGCCTGGAGGCGGGTATACCCTGCTGGGAGGAGCCAACTTTTCTGTTGCCATAGTGTCAAGCCTCCTAGAGACAGCAGCATATACCCATGGTTTGTGTCCCCCAATGGAGCCAATAGAGAAAACATTTTTTCACCGGCGTACCCCTCTAAGACTCTTGATATCCACAGAAATCCATCAGATCCTCGCAGTCCATGTTGTCTAAGGCAGAGGTCCCCACCAACAGTCCAGGATTTAAATTGTTTCCTATTCTATTCCAATGGTGGAACTAAACAATCCTGGACTGTTGATGGACCTTGAGGACTGGGATGGAGACCACTGGTCTAAGACAGTGTTTCAGGGTTCCTCCAGCTGTTGCAAAACTACAATTCCCAGCATGCCCGAACAGCCGAAGGCTGTTCGGGCATGCTGGGAGTTGTAGTTTTGCAACAGCTGGGGGCACACTGGTTGGGAAACACTGGTGAAACAGCTGGGATTAGGGTTATCTCCAGTCCTGGTTGTTACAGCTACACTCCCGTCATCACTGAGTTAAAGGGGTTATCCAGGAAAAAACTTTTTTTTATATATATATATCAACTGGCTCCAGAAAGTAAAAAATTTGTAAATTACTTCTATTAAAAAATCTTTATCCTATCAGTACTTATGAGCTTCTGAAGTTATGGTTGTTCTTTTCTGTCTAAGAGCTCTCAGATGACACGTGTCTCGGGAACCGCCCAGTTTAGAAGAGGTTTGCTATGGGGATTTGCTTCTAAACTGGGCGGTTGCCGAGACACGTGTCATCAGAAAGCTCTTAGACAGAAAAGAACATCCTTAAATTCAGAAGCTCATAAATACTGAAAGGATTAAGATTTTTTAATAGAAGTAATTTACAAATCTGTTTAACTTTCTGGAGCCAGTTGATATATACACCGTATTTATCGGGGTATACCACGCACCGGCCTATAACACCCACCCCCATTTTACCAAGGATATTTGGGTAAAAAAAGTTTTTTACCCAAATATCCATGGTAAAATGAGGGTGCGTGTGTGCGCGTGTATACCCCGATACACCCCCAGGAAAGGCAGGGGGAGAGAGGCCGTCGCTGCCCGCTTCTCTCCCCCTGCCTTTCCTGGGGTCTAGAGCCCTGCTGCCGGCCCTTCTCTCCCCCTGGCTATCGGCGCCGCTGCCCGTTCTGTCCCCCTGACTATCGGTGCCGGCGCCGATAGCCAGGGGGAGAGAAGCGGCGCCGATAGCCAGGGGGAGAGAAGCGGCGCCGACAGCCAGGGGGAGAGAAGGGGCAGCGGCACCCATTGCCGGCGCCGCTGCCCCGTTGCCTCCCCCCATCCCTGGTGGCATAATTACCTGGGTCGGGTCCGCGCTGCTGCAGGCCTCCGGCGCGCGTCCCCTGCGTCGTTGCTATGCACGGCACGGCGCACTGACGTCATGCGCCGCACCGCGCAGCGCATAGCAACAACGCTGGGGACGCACGCCGGAGGCCTGCAGCAGCACGGACCCGACCCAGGTAATTATGCCACCGAGGATGGGGGGAGGCAACGGGGCAGCGGCGCCGGCAATGGGTGCCACTGCCCTTTCTCTCCCCCTGGCTGTCGGCGCCGACAATGGGGCGCCGGCACGATAGTCAGGGGGGCAGAACGGGCAGCGGCGCCGATAGCCAGGGGGAGAGAAGGGCCGGCAGCAGCGCTCTAGACCCCAGGAAAGACAGCGGGAGAGAAGCGGGCAGCGACGGCCTCTCTCCCCCTGCCTTTCCTGGGGGTGTATCGGCGTATAACACGCACATAGACTTTAGGCTAAAAATTTTAGCCTAAAAAGTGCGTGTTATACGCCGATAAATACGGTATATAAAAAAATGTTTTTTCCTGGATAACCCCTTTAATGCCCACCTGCTGAGCTGTTATTGAACGGTACTATGTGTATAAGGACGTGTTCACACGGTCAGGTTTTTAATTGCAATTATTCAAGACACACCGTTCATAAGAGGAGGACACGTGTAAAGGATTCCAAACCTGAACTTGTGAATGCAGTCTAATATTTGTATATCCTACCCTGAGTGAACCGTTAGATGTGCTATAAGATTTGACATAACGCTAAAACATTTCCCACATTCAGGACAAGAAAATGGCTTCTCCCCTGTGTGAGTTTTTTCATGTTCCAGAAGATCTGATTCCTGACCAAAATATTTTCCACATTTAGGACATATAAACCCCGTCTCCCCCGTGTGAGTTTTCTGATGTTTAACAAGATTTGATTTCTGGCTGAAACATTTCTCACACTCAGGACATGAAAACGGCTTCTGCCCTGTGTGAGTTTTTTGATGCGAGTTAAGATTTGATTTTTGGGTAAAGCATTTGCCACAATCTGGGCATGAATATGACTTCTCCCCTGTGTGAGTTCTCTGGTGCAGCGCAATACTTGATCTGTGGCTAAAGCATTTTCCACAGTCTGAACATGAAAATGGCTTCTCTCCTGTGTGAGTTCTCAGATGAAGAACAAGCGATGATTTAAGGCTATAACATTTGTCACAATATGGACACAAAAAAGGGTTATCCCCAGTGTGAAGCCTTAGATGCTGCATAAGGTTTGATTTTTTTCTAAAACTTTTCTCGCATTCAGGACATGAAAATGGCTTTTCCCCTGAGTGAATTCTTAGATGTTCTGCAAGTTTTGATTTCTGAATAAAACATTTACCACATTCAGTACATGAAAATGGCTTCTCTTGTACATGAATTTTCTGATGTTTAACCATTCCCTTTCTGTCTGTAAAACATTTCCCACATTCTGGACATGAAAATGGCCTCTCCCCCGTGTGAGTTCTATGATGTTTAACAAGACTAGATTTCTCGGCAAAACGTTTCCCACATTCAGGACATGAAAACGGCTTCTCCCCTGTGTGAGTTTTTACATGCTCATTAAGATTTGATTTATGACTAAAACATTTCCCACATTCGGGACACGGAAATGGCTTTTCCCCGGTGTGAACTCTTTGATGTGACTTAAGATGTGGTTTTTGACTAAAACACTTCCCACATTCAAGACATGTGAACGGCTTCTCTCCCGTGTGGGTTTTCAGATGGTCAACAAGAACAGTTTTATAGGTAAAACATTTCCCACATACTGTGCATGAATACGGCTTCTCCCCTGTATGAATTCTGTGATGTTCACGAAGACCTGATTTTTGGGTAAAACATTTCCCACATACTCTACATAAATATGGCTTTTCCCCTGTGTGAATTCTGTGATGTAACTCAAGATTAAGTTTCCTAGGAAAAGTTTTCCCACATTCTGAACATACATATGGCCTTTCAGCTTTGTTTACTCCCTCGTGCACAGAAGTTTTCTTTCCACTTCTCTGTTCGGCAATCAGTAATTGATGAGAGAAAGGTTCCTGGTGACCAGCGGTATTTGTGGATAGGTCGCTGCTGTGAAGGACTATGGGTACATAAGGAGCTGCTGAATTATCTAGGGTGGCGTAGCTATTTTCTTCCTCAAAATGCGGAGATAACATGAAAAGTCCATGGGAGTCTCTCATCCAGTGTTCATCTGGAGAAAGAAACATTTTCTTATTTTCCCAAAGAAACAAAGACACAATATAACACAGATATATATATAATAGACAAATAATGGACCAATCGAGAACTGGTAAAAGGTTGTGTACCTGATGCAACTTTATAGGAAAATTGTAAAGAGAAAAAGTTTACTGTTCTCTAGAAAGATCCTTGATGTATGTTATGGTTTGGTCTAAGGGTATTTTCCCACGTACCGCATGCGCGGCGTATTTCCTGCTGCGCAAAATCTGCAGCAGCAGTGGGAAATGAGCGGCGTATCCATTGCTCTCCATACACACAGGGCTTTCCAGCGGCAGCCCTATGTGTGCAGTGAGTTTTGGAAGCGGGGCCGCGTGTCACAATAACGCCGGCACGCGGCCCCGCCTCCAAAACTCACTACACACATAGAGGCATTTTATCCCCTATCCAGCGGCGGGACCCCTGTAATCTCGGCTGTGGCACCCCACTGTCAGCACTGCACAGAGCAAACTCGCTTTATGCGTAATGACTGAGGATACAGAGGCCGGAGCATCATGATATCACGGCTCCGCCCCCTTAATGCAAGTCTATGGGAGGGGGCGTGACGGCTGTCCACAGGCAGTCCTGTGGAGAGAGAAATGTAGTGCTATGAGCTCCCCATTGTTCCTGTTAGGGAAGGTAATATTGGGAGACACTTTGCGCTCTCTCACTGTAATGCTTAGCATACGTAACGTAACAGTTATTAGTTGTGTAGCGCTATGCACTTCTCACCGCTTCCGCTGGGTCCCTCGGAGCTCTCACAATTGCCCTGTAGGCTCGAGCGGACGTGCCTAGGCGTTGTCTGGTTAACAGGTCTCTGGCAACCCGTAAGTGCCGGGAGGGAGAGGTCTGTTGGAGTGGTGAGGTCTTCAGCGGCGTTCTCCTCCTGCGCCACGTGCGCAAATGTCCGGGCTTTAAATGTGGATCGGAACACAGTTGTAGATCAGAGTGCAGTTGTAGAGCAGAACACAGGTAAACGTGCAACATAAAATGCAATAAAATTGGCACAATCACTAGCACAGAGTGGGATACTATATACTGCACAATAAATAAACTATATCAATACACCCAGTTGAGGATAATTCTGCGATTATATTATTTGCAGCTATGGAAAATGAAATGTAGACAAGATGATAATTGGACAAAGTGTAATTTGCTACATGCTAATTTACCGCATTTCTTTTGTGATTGAAAAATAACTGCACTTCCAAAGTCCCGGCAGCGCATCATTTAATATGGAAGGGATATTTTTATTTATTTATTTTTTTTACACTTTGTTAGTCCTCAAGGGACTCAAAGGGAGCAATCATTACATTTCTTATAGAGATCAATGCAGTTCCATTAAACTGCATTGATCTATGTGATCTGCGCTCGATTACAGAGCCTGCTGCATACAGACTCTAATAATAGGAGATGATTGGCTGCCATGGAAGGAGAGGTAAACTTTCTGGCCGCCAGAACATCTCTGTTCATGGTATCGCGCAGCCTGATTGATTGTTATGGTAACTTCCTATCACATTTTTCATTAACAAAGACGTTTACAGTGAAACAGGATGTATTCAGGACTCTTACATTTCTCCGACACTGATTCTGGTTCCTCGGGTCCAATTCTCGTCTCACCGTCACGTTTCTACAAGGATCAAACATTAAAGACGTAAGAAAAAAAAAAAAAACAAGATTCCTGGTTTATCTTAAATGTATTTATATATTTATACTCTTTTTTTATGTCCCCTATACTCGTTTTCTTAAGACTAAATAAAATGTCTACTTTTTATCCTGAAGATTATCATGACGATTATTTACCTCACAGACTCTTCCTATACACAGCACTATTCAGCAGGAGCGTCCACAGGCCCCAATAAGAAGAGGACATAGGGAAAAATTATCATTAGAAGCTTTTTCCTTTTCTATAGGTTTTGCAAATTTTTGCGCAGTGAGGAATTTTGCTTATCTTTTTTTTATACTATAATACTATATTGTTTTGTGTATTGTAGAAAGCATTTTGTAGTGGATACAAATTCATCATGTGCGTTCTTTTTGTTTAGACGTTTATGATTGCGCTAGGAGCTGGGCAGCAGCGGGGACATGTCTGCGGTGGCGAATGAATGAAGCTTACATTCTGGACATGTCGGCTTTGTTCATTAATTCGCCGCCGCCGGTTCCTGACATGTCCTGCTGCTGCCCTGCTCCAAGTAGATGAGGAGCAGGCAGCGGAAGGAGGAATAAGCACACCAGGGCAAATGCATTATTATAAACACACTGGGGCATATTAATTATTATAAACACACTGGGGCCAATTAATTATTATAAATATGCATGGGGGGGGGGCATAAATTTGGGGGTCAAAGTACTAATTTGAAAAACCCCGCCAGGAGTCCTGAATGGCTCTTCGGTGCCGGCCATTCAGGGCTCCTGGCGGGGGATTGAAAAATGAAAGTTTACACAGTAGTATATACATTGCAGGGGAGCGGCACATGCCGCCCGCTCCTCTGCTTTATAACTGCTGATTGCGGCAGGTCTCTGGATAATGACCTGCTGCGATCTGCCCCTCAGCCCCTGGACTATAACTCCCATCATGTGCAGAGTCTGTCCATGATGGGAGTAGTAGTCCTAACAGTCCAAAAAAAGTCCTGCAGCCGGGGGATGTGCAAGTGCCATCCTTCAGCACGGCGGTACTACAACTACTCCCATCATGGGACACAGAATGTCCCATGATGGGATTAGTAGTCCAGGGCAGAGGGACAGTTTGCAGGTGGTCTCACTCCTGAGACCCCCTGCGACCTTTACTGCTCCACCCCCTAGTTATGATATCATTATGGGGTGGAGCTACACAGTCCAGCCCTGTAGCCAGGGTGATAACTATGGCTCTGTTCTCATTATGCGTTTTGCATAATGGGAACAGAGCCTCTCTGGCAGTGTGCTCTCAAACAGTGAGACTCCAGCTGTTGCTTAACTAAGTTGTAGTTTAGAAACAATTGGAGGCTCCCTGTTTATAAACAAGCTGCATTATGTGTGCTCTCCCCAGGGGAGAGCGCAAAAATTTTACTAACCCGTGTTTTTCTTTTCTTCTCATTTCAGATACATGAATGTGGAGGACTACATCAGATTTGGTGGATTGCGACGATGACCAGCGTTTTTTTTTTTAATGTCAATAAAAGGGTTAACGAGGGCTGTGGGGGAGTGTTGTTTTTTTAAATACATTTTTTTTTCATTGTGTCTTGTTTTTTTATAATTTAATTTTCAGGCTTAGAAGTGGAAGCTGTCTTATAGACGGAATCCATTACTATGCCAGGGCTTAGCGTTAGCCCCAAAAACAGCTAGCACTAACCTCCAATTATTACCCCGGTACCCACCGCCACAGAGGTGCCGGGAAGAGCCGGTACCAACAGACCCGGAGTGTCAAAAATGGCGCTCCTGGGCCTAGGTATTAACAGGCTGGCATTATTTAGGCTGGGGAGGGCCAGTAACAATGGTCCTCGCCCACCCTGGTAACGTCAGGCTGTTGCTGCTTGGTAGGTATCTGGCTGATACTGAAGATACCAACCAAGCAACAACAGCCTGACATTACCAGGGTGGGCGAGGACCATTGTTACTGGCCCTCCCCAGCCTAAATAACGCCAGCCTGTTACCGCCTAGGCGCGCCATATTTGATGCTCTGGGCCTGTTGGTACTGGCTCTTTCTGGCAACCCTGGGGCAGTGGATACTTGGGTAATAATTTGAGGTTAGCTCTAGATGTTTTTGGGGCTAACTCTAAGCCCTGGCTTAGTAATGGACTCTGAATTTTTAGGCATAGAAGTAGAAGCCGTCTTGTAGACAATTATAAAAAACACGACACAATGGAAAAAAACATTTAAAAAAAAAAAAAAACACTCCCCCACAGCCTTCATTAACCCTTTTATTGAAATTTAAAAAAACACTGGTCATCGTCGCAATACACTGAATCTGACATAGTCCTCTGCATTCACATATCTGAAATGAGAAGAAAAGAAAAAAAATGTTAGTACATAGTACAGGTCTCCCCTGGGGACTGCGCCCATACTGCAGTGTGTTCCTAAACATGGAGTCTTCAATTGTTGACGTCTGCCTCCTGTGTATACAGTGATCTATAGATGGGTGTATATACAGGATAGCGCACAGAGACTTAACCCAGAACTGCTCAACAGCAGCATGGGTTAACTCTTTCCCTGCTGGGCTCCTGTATAGTATACATAGGCACACTATGCACCCCTGTATACTATACAGCTGGCGGAGGTAAGTAGTGAAGCTCTGCACCCTGTATATGCTATACATCACTCCTCACCTCCTTACACTCCGTGGGCTGGGCGCTCTGCATCTGACCCATGGAGTGGTACCAGAAGGCAGTGAAAAAATGGCCACAGGGTAAAAAATGACTGTTTTCAGAGAAAAATTGCAGAGAAAAACTGTGACAGTTTTTACTGTATACTCCACTGCTAGAGAAGAGGATATAGGGTGTATACTGTATACTCCACTGCTGGAGAAGAGGATATACACTGTATACTGTATACCCCACTGCTGGAGAAGAGGATATAGTGTATACTGTATACTCCACTGCTGGAGAAGAGGATATAGAGCGTATACTGTATACTCCACTGCTGGAGAAGAGGATATAGAGCGTATACTGTATACTCCACTGCTGGAGAAGAGGATATAGAGCGTATACTGTATACTCCACTGCTGGAGAAGAGGATATAGACTGTATACTGTATACTCCACTGCTGGAGAAGAGGATATAGAGCGTATACTGTATACTCCACTGCTGGAGAAGAGGATATAGAGCGTATACTGTATACTCCACTGCTGGAGAAGAGGATATAGACTGTATACTGTATACTCCACTGCTGGAGAAGAGGATATAGAGTGTATACTGTATACTCCACTGCTGGAGAAGAGGATATACACTGTATACTGTATACCCCACTGCTGGAGAAGAGGATATAGAGCGTATACTGTATACTCCACTGCTGGAGAAGAGGATATAGTGTATACTGTATACTCCACTGCTGGAGAAGAGGATATAGAGCATATACTGTATACTCCACTGCTGGAGAAGAGGATATAGAGTGTATACTGTATACTCCACTGCTGGAGAAGAGGATATAGAGCGTATACTGTATACTCCACTGCTGGAGAAGAGGATATAGAGCGTATACTGTATACTCCACTGCTGGAGAAGAGGATATAGAGCGTATACTGTATACTCCACTGCTGGAGAAGAGGATATAGAGTGTATACTGTATACTCCACTGCTGGAGAAGAGGATATAGAGCGTATACTGTATACTCCACTGCTGGAGAAGAGGATATAGAGCGTATACTGTATACTCCACTGCTTGAGAAGAGGATATAGAGTGTATACTGTATACTCCACTGCTGGAGAAGAGGATATAGAGCGTATACTGTATACTCCACTGCTGGAGAAGAGGATATATAGAGTGTATACTGTATACTCCACTGCTGGAGAAGAGGATATAGAGCGTATACTGTATACTCCACTGCTGGAGAAGAGGATATAGAGTGTATACTGTATACTCCACTGCTGGAGAAGAGGATATAGAGTGTATACTGTATACTCCACTGCTGGAGAAGAGGATATAGAGTGTATACTGTATACTCCACTGCTGGAGAAGAGGATATAGAGCGTATACTGTATACTCCACTGCTGGAGAAGAGGATATAGAGCGTATACTGTATACTCCACTGCTGGAGAAGATTAGGAGAAAGCTCCATGACATCAATCTATAGAGGATTTACAGAAATCTCCGCTTCATCTACCTGATGATCCACAGGGACATTCTGCTCTTCCTCTTTACAATCCTGGGAATATAGAGGACGGGGACATCTCTCTGGGGGATTTCTCTGACTGGATCCATCTATAGGAAATAAAGACAGTGACTGAATCCATTGTCTATATGTGATGATCACATGATCTCTTCTCTCCAATCAGGGAAGGTCTCCTCTTACCCAGTGGTGATGTGAGGGGCTGCTGATCCTCCATCATGACTATGTCTGCGTACAGATCCTTGTGTCCTTCTAAATACTCCCACTCCTCCATGGAGAAATAGACAGCGACATCCTGACACCTTATAGGAACCTGACACACACAATGATCCCGTCATCCTCCAGACACCTCCCTTATTGTATAATGTCCCAGCATTCCCAGCAGCGCTCACCTCTCCAGTCAGCAGCTCAGTGATCCTGGAGGTAAGTTCTAGGATCTTCTGCTCATGTATCAGTGAATGAGGTGGAGGCTCCTCGGGGGCGGGGCTCTGGCTCCTGCCCCGCCCTCCTGACACACGGGGGGTCACACACTCACCAGACGACTTCTTCACTACTGTGTAATCCTGTGTATGGGGAGACACTGATCACTACAGACACTAAGAACCCGACACCTCTCCAGACATTTCCCTGTTTTATTATAGAGATAAGACGTCATGTGACCTCTCACCTCTCCAGACATTTCCCTGTTTTATTATAGAGATAAGACGTCATGTGACCTCTCACCTCTCCAGACATTTCCCTGTTTCATTATAGAGATAAGACGTCATGTGACCTCTCACCTCTCCAGACATTTCCCTGTTTTATTATAGAGATAAGACGTCATGTGACCTCTCACCTCTCCAGTTATGCAGTAGATTATCTCCAGGGTGAGGTCTAATATCCTCCCAGACATGTGGTTTCTGGCATCGTCCATCCTTGGTCGGTCATTGGTGATAAGGACCATTGTACTTCATAGGAAAACTTCAGCTGTGAGAGTTCTGGACTTAAAGGAACCTGAGGAAAACAATAAGGACTGAGTGAAAAAAATAAAAACATATTTGGAAAAAAAAATGAAGTAAAATGTCTTATGAACCAGGAGGTGAATGATCTTTTAAAGAGTAAAGTACATTATACAGTATTACACAGGATACATATCGCAGTGTGCAGACTAGTCTTAGGCTGCATTCACATAGCGGTTGCAGCCTTCAGCTGGACCGGCGCCAAAATCCATTGACTTTAATGAGCTGAGCGGAGTCAAACAGTGACTCCGGTCGGCTCATTTCTGCCCCGTATCCGGTTTTGTGACCGGACCTAAAACCGTAGTAGCTCCTCCCAGGCTTTTATGGGCGAGACTAGTAGGGAGCCCATAGGTCACTCCTGGGATCACCTGATCACTAGTATGTCCTGGGTAACAATCACATGACATATCATATGGTATAACTGTGATAAAAAGTGATAACACATTTTATACAGTACAACATATTTACAATGGGTAAACTAATGCAGGAGGCCCTGGGGACACTGAAGGATGCTGCCTGACAGGACAGCAGGAGTACGGGTAACACCTCCCGTACTAGGCCACCACAATTGCACCTGTAGAATGAAGTGCAGGAATAATAACTCTCTACACGCCGGCCCGTAATGCATTTCAATGAGACTGCCGGAGTCAAACACTGACTTCAGTCGCCTCATTTTTGCCCCGAATACAGTTCTCTAACCAGACCAAAAACCTTGGTAGACCACGGTTTTAGGTCCGGTGGGAAAACCGTATACGAGGCAAAAATGAGCCGACCAGAGTCAGCGTTTGAATAAAATGGAAACTAATTTAGGGAATGTTCTGTGGAAAAAGGGATTTTTTGTTCTTACCGTAAAATCCTTTTCTCGGAGGATCCATTGGAAGACACAGACCTTTGGGGGACAGAGACCTTGGGTATATGCTGTTGTTGCTAGTAGGCTTGACACTATGGAAACAAAGAAAGTTGGCTCCTCCCAGCAGGATATACCCGCCTACAGAGCCTGAGGTAATCAGTTTAGTCCCAGAGCAGTAGGAGACGACCGAAAGGCAGAAAACCAAGACCAGTCCGAGGTAACCACAGAACAAAAAATAACTGAACGCACCCTCAGACAGTACTGCGAGCCTTATTCTGAGGTAATAAGGAACTCTTATCCCCGGTCGCCTCCGATATAATTTCATCCAGGCGCTTACCAAAGAGCCGAGACCCGATAAAGGGAAGTTCAGTCAGAGACTTCTTGGAAGCGGCATCCGCATCCCCGCCTTTGAGCCACATGGAGCAACGGAGGGCCACTAGGTTGCCTGTGGCAAAGGCAGAACAGCGGGCCGACTACATGGAAGCAGACCACAGAAAGTTTCCAGCCTTTGAGACTTGGAGAGCTAAGTCAGCCAATTCCTCCGAGGGGGATCCAGAAAGAATTCCCTGGCGGAGTTGGGAAGCCCAGACCGAAAGGGCTTTTGACATCCAGGCAGAAGCAAACGCAGGAAGGAGTGAAGAACCTGCTGCTTCAAAGGCAAATTTTGCCAAAGTCTCCAACTTAAAGGATCCTTAAAGGAAGCTGCGTCAGCCAAAGGCAAGGTAGTCGCCTTAGATAGGCGGTAGACCGGTGGGTCCACAATCGGAGGGGAGGTCCACCAAGCAATGAGATCCTTGAAGAAGGGATACTGTGCCTGAACCTTCTTTGCCTCTTGAAACTTCTTGTCCGGATGCATCCAGGCGGACTCCAGCAAGGCTTCAAATTCAGCATGAGAGATGAAAACCTTGGGTGCCGGTCGGGCACGGTGAAAGGAAACTTCTGGAGCTACGGCCGAAGTTCCTGGGTCCTCTAAATGGAAGGTGTCCCTTATGGCCGAAACCAATGTGTCCACCGTGTCAGCCGAATCTGGTCGGTCCTCTGAATCAGAGGCCGAGTCAGAGACCTCCACTACAATTTCTCCAGGGGAGTGTGAGAGTGGAGGCAGCTATGGAAGAGGGAGACACTGACCTGGTACGCGAATCTGGAGAGCCAGAGTGGTGACCAGGGGAGCGTCCTCTGGAAGAGGGACGATTACAGAAAGCTGGAGCAGAGGGGCGATACCTGTGATGGGAGCGTCTATGTCTGCTAGAAGACTCTGGAGATGAGTCAGTGGAAACATCCCTATTATGCTTGTGAGAGCGTTTTGCACAGGGAGCGTGAGAGCGAATCTCTCTGGAGGGTTGGCATAAGCAGGACCTCTCCAAGGCAATCACCAGAAAGTGGGAAACTTGCTCCAAGGCGGAAATAGACAGAGGGAGCATACCCAAACTGGAGGGATAGCAGAGTCCACAGTGTTTGGGGGGAGCATCCTGGGTGGAATTACTAGGGGGGTCAGGGGGAGCAGTGGTGCAGGCGGAACAAGTGGGTTCAGCAGAACCAGACATTTTAACATTACAGCCCTTGCAAGTATAATAGGTGACCAGGGTTCCAGGTACCTGCCTAGAGGGAGGGACAGTTCTGGGAAAGGACATAGCAGGAAAAAAAAGAGATCAAACAATCTCACCCGAGTCTGTGTCCCCAGCAAAAAGCAGCAGCTGAGGAGAACTTCTGCAGCTGAGAAGACAGGAGAGAACGAGGTCAGGACCAATGAAAAGATGGGGGCCGGATTTAGGGCTAGAATGCTGCCCATTGGTGCAAGGGCAGGCTGCCACTCTCACAGAGCGCTGATTGGCCGAAAATAACTGTATTTTTGTGCACCTGCTCATGATAGGAGGAGGGATCCCGCCTGCCGCACATGGGCGGAGCCTAAATGGTGAAGTAGCCCGCGGCTATTAAGGTGCCCCAGTGTAAAAAAAAAAACGGCAGCGCAAAGCCCTGTGCTCCGGTCGCCTAATATGATGCGAATAGAGCAGGAGGGCCGGCGCTAGCCGCGAAGGAGGCTGTGGAGCACGGCGCAAGTAATGAAGCCTGCGCTCCGGGGGGGGGCATGTGCAGGGCAGTGCCAGTAGAAGAGAGGCACGCCTGCGCTCTCTGAGTGATGCCGGTGTGAGGTGGTTTTTTGCAGCCCGTAGATCCATGCGTCCGTTCCTCCCCCAGCTCTTCGAACATTTCCGAAGCTAGAACTGGGGGAGGGCAGAGCAAGGGGAGGGAGGAGGTTCACGCCCCCTCCCTCATCTCCCCTCCCTGAGAAAGTAAATCGCCACGGCAGGTCCCCTCCTTCATCTCCCCGAGCTGAGGACGTAAATCGCCACGGCAGGTCCCCTCCCTCATCTCCCCGAGCTGAGGACGTAGAGCAGTGCTCCCAATGAGCTCTATGTGTAAAGGGGGGACATACTGTATGGGCTAAAGGGGGACATACTGTATGGGTTAAAGGGGGACATACTGCATGGGCTAAAGGGGGACATACTGCACGGGCTAAAGGGGGACATTTAGCCTGTACAGTATGTCCCCCTTTACACATAGAGCTCATTGGGAGCACTGCTCTACGTCCTCAGCTCGGGGAGATGAGGGAGGGGACCTGCATGGCGATCTGGAGGTTCACGCCCCCTCCGTCATCTCCCCTCCCTGAGGACGTAAATCTCCACGGCAGGTCCCCTCCCTCATCTCCCGTGGCGATCTATGTCCTCAGGGAGGGTAGATGAGGGAGGGGACCTGCCGTGGAGATTTACGTCCTCAGGGAGGGGAGATGAGGGAGGGGACCTGCCGTGGCAATCTATGTCCTCAGGGAGGGGGCGTGCCGTAGAGATCTGCGTCCATCCGAGCTCAGGGAGGGGAGATGAGGGAGGGGGCGTGAACCTCCTCCCTCTCCTTGCTCTGCCCTCCCCCAGTTCTAGCTTCGGAAATCTTCGGAGAGCTGGGGGAGGAGCGGACGCATGGATCTACGGGGGCGCAAAAAACCACCTCACACCGGCGCCTGTACACAGGAAGTACCAGACCGCGCTACAGTATAAGTGCTGGCGACGGCAGAGGCAGCGCGGGGAGGAGAGGAGGGCCCGCAATGTAAAGGCAAATACCAGCGTCTGCACACAGGCAGCGCCGGTAATAAAGTGAAACAGTCCCACACAACTGCACAGTCCTAATAAAAAGGGAAGCCCCCTCCCCACCTACAGTACATAGGGCAGGCGTCCCATAGAAGAGCTGAGTAACTTCTGAATAAGAGGAGTGGGCTCCAAGGAGGGGTCTCCAGAGGTTCAGAGGACCTGAGAATAGAGGCTCCAACCTGAAAGAAAGGGGAAAAATACTCACCTCATTCAGAAGAACTTACCTAATGAAGTCTTCAGTCAGCTTTTTAGTCGCCTGCATCATGCCGGGCTGTAACAGCGAGACGAGCAGGGAATAGTGGGGGGCCCGGACCCATGAGGTACAACCCCAGACGCTGACCGTTGGCGAGAGGGGGTTGACAGTACATCCACGATGCCTGTGCCCCCTCAATCGCAAATGGGGAAACAGTGAACGCTATGTTCCGGAGTCCCCACCTGAAAACAGGAAAATAAATAAAAGGGAGATAAGAAACTAAACGTCCTTAATCTGGAAAATAAAAAATATTTGACCAGGTCTGGGAAACCCCAGATCAGCGTCCATCTCCTGCAGACACTAAGCTAAAACTGATTACCTCAGGCTCTGTAGGCGGGTATATCCTGCTGGGAGGAGCCAACATTTTTGGTTTCCATAGTGTCAAGTCTCCTGGCAACAACAGCATATACCAAAGGTCTGTGTCTCCCAAAACCGGCCGCAAAACCGGCCGCTCCCGTATCCCAGCCGGCCTGAACCCCATTCATTTCAATGAGCCGACGCTGATTCCGGTCGGGTCATTTTTGCCCTGGTTTTCTGACCGGTCCTAAAACCGTGGTATACTACGGTTTTAGGTCTGGTTAGAGAACCCTATACGAGGCAAAAATGAGCCGACCGGAATCAGCGTTTGACTCTAGTCGGCTCATTGAAATGCATTACATACAAGCCGGGTCCGGCTGGGATACGGGAGAGGACGGTTTTCGCTCCCCCCAACCGGATCCGGCACCTGTACACTACAAACGTAGTGTGAACCGGCCCTCAAAGGAGAGAATTTCTTGTAAGAATATTCTAGAAGTGCGTATATCAGAGACTTTATACAGGGTCCAAAAAACAAGAGACAACAGAGCGTGTCCGAAGAAATACTGAAGTCTCCTCAGGATTACCTGGACGTACGTTAGTGATCAAACAGGACATTGGGGGAGATTTATCAAAACCTGAGGAAAAAATACTAAGTTGCCCATAGCAACCAATCATTTTTGAAAAGGCCTCTGGAAAATGAAAGAAGCGATGTGATTGGTTGCTATGCGCAACTCAGCCGTTGGCTGTCCGGGCATGCTGGGAGTTGTAGTTTTGCAACATCTGGAGGTCCGCAGGTTGGAGACCACTGTCCTAGGGGGTTGATATATCAAAACCTGTTCAGAGGAAAAGTTGCCCAGTTGCCCATAGCAACCAATCAGATCGCTGCTTTCAATTTTAGCAAGGCCTGTGCAAAATGAAAGAAGCGATCTGATTGGTTGCTATGGACAACTGGGCAACTTTTCCTTTGCACAGGTTTGGATAAATCTCCCCCATAGACCGGCCATGTCTGAGGGGGTCACAATGATGGTGGACCTCGGGGTTATTGAGGAATCAATGGTGAATAGTCAGGTCCTATTGTCCAGTTCCCAAGGCCTTACGGTAATGACTTCTGTAAGTGTCAATCATGATGCCAAGGGTCCCTGTTGTATGTAAATGCCAGCGTCCAGGAAGCGCATATCTAAGGGTGGGTTCACATTACGTTTTTCCCCATACGGGAGCGCATACGGCAAGGGGGGAGCTAAAACCTCGCGCTCCCGTATGCCTTCGAATGCGCTCCCGTATGTAATTCATTACAATGAGCCGACTGGAGTGAAACGTTCGGTCCGGTCGGCTCATTTTTGCCCCGTATGCACTTTTTCTCCAGACCTAAAACCGTGGTCGACGTCTTGTGGCAGGCGGGGGACTTGCGGGAACGTTTAGCAAAAAGAGGTTATCGACCGATTATCGGTATGGCCGATATTATCGGCCGATAATCACGATTTTGGGCATTATCGGTATCGGCAATTACCTTGCCGATAAGCCGATAATGCCCCGCCCCCACCGCACCGCGAACGCCACCCCGCCCCCCCCCCCCCCGAACCGCCGCACCGCGACCGCCCCCCGTTGTGCTGGGCGGTATACCGGTATGGATTTTTGCCCATACCGCTATACCGGTCGGGCCCCTCCCCCACCCTCCGAGTCAATTTAAAAAAAAATTAAACGTACCCGGAATGGGGGTGGTCCGGGCCATCCTTCCTTCCTGTAGTGTCCGGCGGCATTCCGGGTGGAGGGTGAACCGGTCTGGGCTGTCCTTCTCCGGGGGTCATCTTCTCCACTCCGGGCAGGCTCCGGTCTAGTACGCTGCATAGACGCCGCTAGCTGCATACTAGGCCAGAGCCAGCACGGAGTGGAGAAGATGACCCCCGGAGAAGAAGGACAGCCCGGATCGGTTCACCCTCCACCCGGAATGGTGCCGGACACTACAGGAAGGATGGATGGATGGCCCGGACCACCCTGATAGGTAGGGGGAGAGAAGCGGGTGGTGGCGCAAAAGCCACTGCAGTCCATTGATTTAAATAGCCCATAACTTATGCCGGAATATCGGTATAAGTTATCGGCTATCGGCCCTAACCTCCACCGATTATCGGTATCGGCCCTAAAAAAACGATTTTGGTCGATCCCTACCCTAAACCTTTGGACAGAGCTTTGTCACAAAAAACGACATGATTTGTTACGTAAAAACTGAAAAAATAAAAAGTACCAACTTGATAAAGCAAAAAACGGGACGCAGCATAATCCATGTGGTCTCCAGGGGCAACGGTTCTGTTTTGCTTTTCAGTTTAGCCCAATGGCCTCTATAGTTAGAAAAGCCATTTATGATAACTGGGCTATCCTGAAAAGTGACCCCGATCTAGCGGACTATACCAAAAATGCACCACAACGATCTGTTAGTACACAGTAAATTTTCAACAATTCCTCCAGAGAAAAATTGGTTAAAAAATGCAGTCCCATTAGGTAATTTTCGTTGTGGAAACTGCTCCTAGTGTCCCTTTTTTTGTCTTTTAACAAATTTTTGACCCTAGGTGGGGTGGATATAAAAGTCAAAGATTTTATTTGTTGCAGGACCAACTTTGTACAGTGGTCCCTCAACATACGATGGTAATCCGTTCCAAATGGACCATCGTTTGTTGAAACCATCGTATGTTGAGGGATCCGTGCAATGTAAAGTATAGGACAGTGGTCTTCAACCTGCGGACCTCCAGATGTTGCAAAACTACAACACCCAGCATGCCCGGACAGCCGTTGGCTGTCTGGGCATGCTGGGTGTTGTAGTTTTGCAACATCTGGAGGTCCGCAGGTTGTAGACCACTGGTAGAGGAAGTTGTACTCACCTGTCCCCGCCGCTCCGGACCGTCACCGCTCGTCACCGCTGCCCAGGATGTTGCCGTCCATCGCTATCGCCGCGTCCCCGGGGTGTCCCCGACGCTCCGGCAAGGCCTCTGCTTCCCCGGCATCCTCGCTCTCCGTCGCCGCCATCACGTCGCTACGAACGCTGCTCCTATTGGATGACGGGACGGCCTGCGCAGCGTCGTGATGACGACGATGGAGAGCGCCGACGATGCAGGGGATCCCGAAGAGGACGCGCCGGAGCCCAGAGGACAGGTAAGTGATCGTCAGCGGACCACACGGGGCACCGTAAACGGCTATCCGGTGGACGCTGAAGCAGTCTGCGCTGCCGGATAGTTGTTTATGCGATGGCCCCGACATACAAAAGCATCGTATGTTGAAATGATCGTATGTCGGGGCCATCGTAGGTCGGGGGGTCACTGTAGTGTATGCTATTATATGTAGTTGCTGGAGATTTTACATTGGATGCACGATCCGTGCGCTCAATGTGAGATTTCGAGAGCCCATATATTCTGTAAAAACAAAGAAGGGCTCCCCGAGGTTAATTCAGCACGTCCTGGACAAACACGGAGGGGACACTTATGTGCTCGCCTTCTGTGGTTTAGAACGTGTTCACACTACGGGTAATGCCGATAGACGAAAAGTTTTGCTTCAACACGAAGCTAAATGGATACTGAGAACTAATGCACAGGGGAACATAGGACTCGATGATCGTCTTGATTAGAGATGAGCGAATTTACAGTAAATTCGATTCGTAGCGAACTTCTCGGCTCGGCAGTTGATGACTTTTCCTGCATAAATTAGTTCAGCTTTCAGGTGCTCCCGTGGGCTGGAAAAGGTGGATACAGTATAGGAGAGTCTTTCCTAGGAATGTATCCATCTTTTCCAGCCCACCGGAGCACCGGAAAGCTGAACTAATTTACGCAGGAAAAGTCATCAACTGCCGAGCCGAGAAGTTCGTGACGAATCGAATTTACTGTAAGTTCACTCATCTCTAGTCTTGATCTGAGCGCGTTTATTTAGTACCCCCACCCCCCCCCTTGTTTCTATTGTGTTTTTTTGTACTTTGATCCTCCTTACAGTCTTCATTATCTTTCACATAAAAAAAAAAAGAGAATTATTCTTTTGCAAACTACTTATATGTTAGAACTATTGGTCGTTGTCAGGTCCACCACCTGTGTTTTTATCTGTGTATTGGTTTATTTTTGGCCATAGGCCATAGCAGTAGATGTGACCCCGGGCCGGAGGAGCAGTGACCGGAACACTGTGGGGGCAGCAGTACAGACATACAGCCTCCAGCCATACACTGTATATGGCTAGAAGTTGTATGTCTGTGGGGGGAGCTGCCTACTATTGTGGGGGGGGGGAGCTGCCTACTATTGTGGGGGGGGGGGAGCTGCCTACTATTGTGGGGGGGGGAGCTGCCTACTATTGTGGGGGGGGGAGCTGCCTACTATTGTGGGGGGGGGAGCTGCCTACTATTGTGGGGGGGGGAGCTGCCTACTATTGTGGGGGGGGAGCTGCCTACTATTGTGGGGGGGGGGGGAGCTGCCTACTATTGTGGGGGGGGGAGCTGCCTACTATTGTGGGGGGGGAGCTGCCTACTATTGTGGGGGGGGGGGAGCTGCCTACTATTGTGGGGGGGGGGAGCTGCCTACTATTGTGGGGGGGGGGGGAGCTGCCTACTATTGTGGGGGGGGGAGCTGCCTACTATTGTGGGGGGGGAGCTGCCTACTATTGCGGGGGGGGGGGAGCTGCCTACTATTGTGGGGGGGGAGCTGCCTACTATTGTGGGGGGGGAGCTGCCTACTATTGTGGGGGGGGGGAGCTGCCTACTATTGTGGGGGGGGAGCTGCCTACTATTGTGGGGGGGGGAGCTGCCTACTATTGTGGGGGGGGGGAGCTGCCTACTATTGTGGGGGGGGGGGGGGGGAGCTGCCTACTATTGTGGGGGGGGGGAGCTGCCTACTATTGTGGGGGGGGAGCTGCCTACTATTGTGGGGGGGGGGGGAGCTGCCTACTATTGTGGGGGGGGGAGCTGCCTACTATTGTGGGGGGGGGAGCTGCCTACTATTGTGGGGGGGGAGCTGCCTACTATTGTGGGGGGGGGAGCTGCCTACTATTGTGGGGGGGGGGGGCTGCCTACTATTGTGGGGGGGGGGAGCTGCCTACTATTGTGGGGGGGGGGAGCTGCCTACTATTGTGGGGGGGGAGCTGCCTACTATTGTGGGGGGGAGCTGCCTACTATTGTGGGGGGGAGCTGCCTACTATTGTGGGGGGGGGGGAGCTGCCTACTATTGGGGGGGGGGGAGCTGCCTACTATTGTGGGGGGGGGAGCTGCCTACTATTGTGGGGGGGGGAGCTGCCTACTATTGTGGGGGGGGGGGAGCTGCCTACTATTGTGGGGGGGGAGCTGCCTACTATTGTGGGGGGGGGAGCTGCCTACTATTGTGGGGGGGGGAGCTGCCTACTATTGTGGGGGGGGGAGCTGCCTACTATTGTGGGGGGGGGAGCTGCCTACTATTGTGGGGGGGGGAGCTGCCTACTATTGTGGGGGGGGGGGGAGCTGCCTACTATTGTGGGGGGGGGAGCTGCCTACTATTGTGGGGGGGGAGCTGCCTACTATTGTGTATTGTGGGGGGGGGGAGCTCCCTACTATTGTGGGGGGGGGAGCTGCCTACTATTGTGGGGGGGGGGGGAGCTGCCGACTATTGTGGGGGGGGGGGGGGGAGAGCTGCCGACTATTGTGGGGGGGGGGGAGCTGCCTACTATTGTGGGGGGGGGGAGCTGCCTACTATTGTGGGGGGGGAGCTGCCTACTATTGTGGGGGGGGGGAGCTGCCTACTATTGTGGGGGGGGAGCTGCCTACTATTGTGGGGGGGGGAGCTGCCTACTATTGTGGGGGGGGGAGCTGCCTACTATTGTGGGGGGGAGCTGCCTACTATTGTGTATTGTGGGGGGGGGAGCTCCCTACTATTGTGGGGGGGAGCTGCCTACTATTGTGGGGGGGGGGGGGGGAGCTGCCGACTATTGTGGGGGGGGGGGAGCTGCCTACTATTGTGGGGGGGGGGGGAGCTGCCTACTATTGTGGGGGGGGGGGAGCTGCCTACTATTGTGGGGTGGGGGAGCTGCCTACTATTGTGGGGGGGGGGGGCTGCCTACTATTGTGGGGGGGAGCTGCCTACTATTGTGGGGGGGGAGCTGCCTACTATTGTGGGGGGGAGCTGCCTACTATTGTGTATTGTGGGGGGGGGAGCTCCCTACTATTGTGGGGGGGAGCTGCCTACTATTGTGGGGGGGGGGGGGGAGCTGCCGACTATTGTGGGGGGGGGGGGAGCTGCCTACTATTGTGGGGGGGGGAGCTGCCTACTATTGTGGGGGGGGGAGCTGCCTACTATTGTGGGGGGGGGGAGGAGCTGCCTACTATTGTGGGGGGGAGCTGCCTACTATTGTGGGGGGGGGGGGGAGCTGCCTACTATTGTGGGGGGGGAGCTGCCTACTATTGGGGGGGGGAGCTGCCTACTATTGTGTATTGTGGGGGGGGGAGCTCCCTACTATTGTGGGGGGGGGAGCTGCCTACTATTGTGGGGGGGGGGGGGGAGCTGCCAACTATTGTGGGTGGGAGCTGCCTACTATTGTGGGGGGGGGGGGGGAGTTGCCTACTATTGTGGGGGGGGGGAGCTGCCTACTATTGTGGGGGGGGAGCTGCCTACTATTGTGGGGGGGGGAGCTGCCTACTATTGTGGGGGGGGGGAGCTGCCTACTATTGTGGGGGGGGGAGCTGCCTACTATTGTGGGGGGGGGGGAGCTGCCTACTATTGTGGGGGGGGGGAGCTGCCTACTATTGTGGGGGGGGGGGAGCTGCAGACTATTGTGGGGGGGAGCTGCAGACTATTGTGGGGGGGAGGGGAGCTGCCTACTATTGTGGGGGGAGCTGCCTATTATTGTGGGGGGGGAATTGCCTACTATTGTGGGGGGGGGGGAGCTGCCTACTATTGTGTGGGGGGGAGCTGCCTACTATTGTGTATTGTGGGGGGGGGAGCTCCCTACTATTGTGGGGGGGAGCTGCCTACTATTGTGGGGGGGGGGGAGCTGCCGACTATTGTGGTGGTGGGGGGGGGAGCTGCCTACTATTGTGGGGGGGGGGGAGCTGCTTACTATTGTGGGGGGGGGAGCTGCCTACTATTGTGGGGGGGGAGCTGCCTACTATTGTGGGGGGGGAGCTGCCTACTATTGTGGGGGGGGGAGCTGCCTACTATTGTGGGGGGGGGAGCTACCTACTATTGTGGGGGGGAGCTGCCTACTATTGTGGGGGGGGGGGGGAGCTGCCGACTATTGTGGGGGGGGGGGGAGCTGCCTACTATTGTGGGGGGGGGGGAGCTGCCTACTATTGTGGGGGGGGGGGGAGCTGCCTACTATTGTGGGGGGGGAGCTGCCTACTATTGTGGGGGGGGGAGCTGCCTACTATTGTGGGGGGGGGGAGCTGCCTACTATTGTGTATTGTGGGGGGGGGGGAGCTCCCTACTATTGTGGGGGGGAGCTGCCTACTATTGTGGGGGGGGGGGAGCTGCCGACTATTGTGGGGGGGGGGGGAGCTGCCTACTATTGTGGGGGGGGGGCTGCCTACTATTGTGGGGGGGGATCTGCCTACTATTGTGGGGGGGGGAGGAGCTGCCTACTATTGTGGGGGGGAGCTGCCTACTATTGTGGGGGGGGGGGGAGCTGCCTACTATTGTGGGGGGGGAGCTGCCTACTATTGTGGGGGGGGAGCTGCCTACTATTGTGGGGGGGAGCTGCCTACTATTGTGTATTGTGGGGGGGGGAGCTCCCTACTATTGTGGGGGGGGGAGCTGCCTACTATTGTGGGGGGGGGG
Organism: Hyla sarda; assembly: GCF_029499605.1. Classification (NCBI taxonomy): domain Eukaryota; kingdom Metazoa; phylum Chordata; class Amphibia; order Anura; family Hylidae; genus Hyla; species Hyla sarda. The sequence continues at coordinate 437,884,904 of NC_079191.1, read as the reverse complement.
AGCTGCCAACTATTGTGGGGGGGAGCTGCCTACTATTGTGGGGGGGGGGGGGGAGTTGCCTACTATTGTGGGGGGGGGGAACTGCCTACTATTGTGGGGGGGGGGGAGCTGCCTACTATTGTGGGGGGGGGAGCTGCCTACTATTGTGGGGGGGGGGAGCTGCCTACTATTGTGGGGGGGGGAGCTGCCTACTATTGTGGGGGGGAGCTGCAGACTATTGTGGGGGGGAGGGGAGCTGCCTACTATTGTGGGGGGAGCTGCCTACTATTGTGGGGGGAGCTGCCTATTATTGTGGGGGGGGAATTGCCTACTATTGTGGGGGGGGCTGCCTATTATTGTGGGGGGGGAATTGCCTACTATTGTGGGGGGGGGGGGAGCTGCCTACTATTGTGTGGGGGGGAGCTGCCTACTATTGTGTGGGGGGGAGCTGCCTACTATTGTAGGGGGGAAGATGCCTACTATTGTGGGGGGGGGAGCTGCCTACTATTGTGGGGGGGGGGAGCTGCCTACTATTGTGGGGGGGGGGGCTGCCTACTATTGTGGGGGGGGGGGGCTGCCTACTATTGTGGGGGGGGGGCTGCCTACTATTGTGGGGGAAGCTGCCTACTATTGTGGGGGGAGCTGCCGACCTAATGTGGGAGAGCTGCCTACTATTGTGGGGGGGGGAGCTGCCTACTATTGTGGGGGGGAGCTGCCGACTATTGTGGGGGGAACTGCTGACCTAATGTGGGAGAGCTGCCTACTATTGTGGGGGAACTGCTGCCTACCTAATGTGGGGGAACTATACTGCCTACTTAATATGGGGGGAACTACAAGGTACTGTACATCGCGGTAGGAGGGGTAGTCTTATATGGCGAGTATATTCCCAAACTCTATATTTTAACTGTAAAAGTTGGGGGTCGTCTTACGGAAAAATGAAAAACTTATAGGTGGTCAAAATAGGGCGATTTTAGATTACTGATTTTGTACAAAAAGTTTTAGATTTTTTCTAAGTGGTACAAAAATATAAAAGTATCTAGCCATGGGTATCATTTTAATCGTATTGACCCTCAGAATAAAGAACACACATAATTTTTACTGTTAAGTGTATAGTGTGAAAACAAAACCTTCCAAAATGCGCAAAATTGTGGTTTTCATTTAAATTTCCTCCATAAAAATTTTTTTTTTTGGGTCCGCCGTACATTTCATGGTAAAATGAGAGGTTTCATTACAAAGTACAAATGGCCACGCAAAAAACAAGCCCTTATATGGGTCTGTAGATGGAAATAAAGGAGTTTTGGATTATAGAAGGCGAAAAGGAAAAAACGAAAGCGCAAAAATAAAATTGGCCTGGTCCTTAAGGAGTTAACCACCTGGACGGAAGAGCAGAGGCGCGGTCTGATGAAGCGCTGCCAATCGGGGTGAAATAGCTGTAACCTGCACTTGGTGGATTGTGTCCACACTCTTCTGCTTTTGCTCCTGTATTTCTAAATAAAGCCAAGACATTTTCCGGTTACCCCGCTGGTGAGTGCCTCCTATATCTCTGCACTCTCTGTATGGACTTTGTCTGGGAGGATTGAGAACCCGACACGGGATGAAGACTTGGGGTTTGTATTTGGATACAGCAGCACCTCACCTGCCAGTATACAGCATGGGACGGATTTAATTGGCCAAACTGTGCCGGCTTTTCCCATCTCTCTGTCTTTGTTACAAAGTATATAGTGCAGAGCTGTGTGTATACAGTATATAGTACAGAGCTGTGTGTATACAGTATATAGTACAGAGCTGTGTGTATACAGTATATAGTGCAGAGCTGTGTGTATACAGTATATAGTGCAGAGCTGTGTGTATACAGTATATATAGTGCAGAGCTGTGTGTATACTGTATATAGTACAGAGCTGTGTGTATACAGTATATAGTGCAGAGCTGTGTGTATACAGTATATAGTGCAGAGCTGTGTGTATACAGTATATAGTGCAGAGCTGTGTGTATACAGTATATATAGTGCAGAGCTGTGTGTATACAGTATATAGTGCAGAGCTGTGTGTATACAGTATATAGTGCAGAGCCGTGTGTATACGGTATATAGTGCAGAGCCGTGTGTATACGGTATATAGTGCAGAGCCGTGTGTATACGGTATATAGTGCAGAGCCGTGTGTATACAGTATATATAGTGCAGAGCCGTGTGTATACGGTATATAGTGCAGAGCCGTGTGTATACGGTATATAGTGCAGAGCCGTGTGTATACGGTATATAGTGCAGAGCCGTGTGTATACAGTATATAGTGCAGAGCCGTGTGTATACAGTATATAGTACAGAGCCGTGTGTATACAGTATATAGTACAGAGCTGTGTGTGTATACAGTATATAGTGCAGAGCTGTGTGTATACAGTATATAGTGCAGAGCCGTGTGTATACAGTATATAGTGCAGAGCTGTGTGTATACAGTATATAGTGCAGAGCTGTGTGTATACAGTATATAGTGCAAAGCTGTGTGTATACAGTATATAGTGCAGAGCTGTGTATACAGTATATAGTGCAGAGCTGTGTATACAGTATATAGTGCAGAGCTGTGTATACAGTATATAGTGCAGAGCTGTGTATACAGTATATAGTGCAGAGCTGTGTGTATACAGTATATAGTACAGAGCTGTGTGTATACAGTATATAGTACAGAGGTGTGTGTATAAAGTATATAGTACAGAGCTGTGTGTATACAGTATATAGTACAGAGCAGTGTGTATACAGTATATAGTGCAGAGCTGTGTGTATACAGTATATAGTGCAGAGCTGTGTGTATACAGTATATAGTGCAGAGCTGTGTGTATACAGTATATAGTGCAGAGCTGTGTGTATACAGTATATAGTACAGAGCTGTGTGTATACAGTATATAGTACAGAGCTGTGTGTATACAGTATATAGTGCAGAGCTGTGTGTATACAGTATATAGTGCAGAGCTGTGTGTATACAGTATATAGTGCAGAGCTGTGTGTATACAGTATATAGTACAGAGCTGTGTGTATACAGTATATAGTACAGAGCTGTGTGTATACAGTATATAGTGCAGAGCTGTGTGTATACAGTATATAGTGCAGAGCCGTGTGTATACAGTATATAGTGCAGAGCTGTGTGTATACAGTATATAGTGCAGAGCTGTGTGTATACAGTATATAGCTGTGTGTATACAGTATATAGTACAGAGCTGTGTATACAGTATATAGTGCAGAGCTGTGTGTATACAGTATATAGTACAGAGCTGTGTGTCTACAGTATATAGTGCAGAGCTGTGTGTATACAGTATATAGTGCAGAGCTGTGTGTATACAGTATATAGTACAGAGCTGTGTGTGTATACAGTATATAGTGCAGAGCCGTGTGTATACAGTATATAGTGCAGAGCTGTGTGTATACAGTATATAGTGCAGAGCTGTGTGTATACAGTATATAGTGCAGAGCTGTGTGTATACAGTATATAGTGCAGAGCTGTGTATACAGTATATAGTGCAGAGCTGTGTATACAGTATATAGTGCAGAGCTGTGTATACAGTATATAGTACAGAGCTGTGTGTATACAGTATATAGTACAGAGCTGTGTGTATACAGTATATAGTACAGAGCTGTGTGTATACAGTATATAGTACAGAGGTGTGTGTATACAGTATATAGTACAGAGCTGTGTGTATACAGTATATAGTACAGAGCTGTGTGTATACAGTATATAGTACAGAGCTGTGTGTATACAGTATATAGTGCAGAGCTGTGTGTATACAGTATATAGTGCAGAGCTGTGTGTATACAGTATATAGTGCAGAGCTGTGTGTATACAGTATATAGTACAGAGCTGTGTGTATACAGTATATAGTACAGAGCTGTGTGTATACAGTATATAGTGCAGAGCTGTGTGTATACAGTATATAGTGCAGAGCTGTGTGTATACAGTATATAGTGCAGAGCTGTGTGTATACAGTATATAGTACAGAGCTGTGTGTATACAGTATATAGTACAGAGCTGTGTGTATACAGTATATAGTGCAGAGCTGTGTGTATACAGTATATAGTACAGAGCTGTGTGTATACAGTATATATAATGCAGAGCTGTGTGTATACAGTATATATAGTGCAGAGCTGTGTGTATACAGTATATAGTACAGAGCTGTGTGTATACAGTATATAGTACAGAGCTGTGTGTATACAGTATATAGTACAGAGCTGTGTGTATACAGTATATAGTGCAGAGCTGTGTGTATACAGTATATAGTGCAGAGCTGTGTGTATACAGTATATAGTACAGAGCTGTGTGTATACAGTATATAGTACAGAGCTGTGTGTATACAGTATATAGTGCAGAGCTGTGTGTATACAGTATATAGTACAGAGCTGTGTGTATATAGTACAGAGCTGTGTGTATACAGTATATAGTGCAGAGCTGTATGTATACAGTATATAGTACAGAGCTGTGTGTATACAGTATATAGTACAGAGCTGTGTGTATACAGTATATAGTACAGAGCTGTGTGTATACAGTATATATAGTACAGAGCTGTGTGTATACAGTATATAGTGCAGAGATGTGTGTATACAGTATATAGTACAGAGCTGTGTGTATACAGTATATAGTGCAGAGCTGTGTGTATACAGTATATAGTACAGAGCTGTGTGTATACAGTATATATAGTACAGAGCTGTGTGTATACAGTATATATAGTACAGAGCTGTGTGTATACAGTATATAGTGCAGAGCTGTGTGTATACAGTATATAGTGCAGAGCTGTGTGTATACAGTATATAGTGCAGAGCTGTGTGTATACAGTATATAGTGCAGAGCTGTGTATACAGTATATAGTACAGAGCTGTGTGTATACAGTATAGTGCAGAGCTGTGTATACAGTATATAGTACAGAGCTGTGTGTATACAGTATATAGTGCAGAGCTGTGTGTATACGGTATATAGTACAGAGCTGTGTGTATACAGTATAGTGCAGAGCTGTGCATACAGTATATAGTACAGAGCCGTGTGCATACAGTATATAGTGCAGAGCCGTGTGCATACAGTATATAGTGCAGAGCCGTGTGCATACAGTATATAGTGCAGAGCTGTGTGTATACAGTATATAGTGCAGAGCTGTGTGTATACAGTATATAGTGCAGAGCCGTGTGTATACAGTATATAGTGCAGAGCCGTGTGTATACAGTATATAGTACAGAGCTGTGTGTATACAGTATATAGTGCAGAGCTGTGTGTATACAGTATATAGTGCAGAGCTGTGTGTATACAGTATATAGTGCAGAGCCGTGTGTATACAGTATATAGTACAGAGCCGTGTGTATACAGTATATAGTGCAGAGCTGTGTGTATACAGTATATAGTGCAGAGCTGTGTGTATACAGTATATAGCTGTGTGCATACAGTATATAGTACAGAGCTGTGTATACAGTATATAGTGCAGAGCTGTGTGTATACAGTATATAGTACAGAGCTGTGTGTCTACAGTATATAGTGCAGAGCTGTGTGTATACAGTATATAGTGCAGAGCTGTGTGTATACAGTATATAGTGCAGAGCCGTGTGTATACAGTATATAGTGCAGAGCTGTGTGTATACAGTATATAGTGCAGAGCTGTGTGTATACAGTATATAGTGCAAAGCTGTGTGTATACAGTATATAGTGCAGAGCTGTGTATACAGTATATAGTGCAGAGCTGTGTATACAGTATATAGTGCAGAGCTGTGTATACAGTATATAGTGCAGAGCTGTGTGTATACAGTATATAGTACAGAGCTGTGTGTATACAGTATATAGTACAGAGCTGTGTGTATACAGTATATAGTACAGAGGTGTGTGTATACAGTATATAGTACAGAGCTGTGTGTATACAGTATATAGTACAGAGCTGTGTGTATACAGTATATAGTGCAGAGCTGTGTGTATACAGTATATAGTGCAGAGCTGTGTGTATACAGTATATAGTGCAGAGCTGTGTGTATACAGTATATAGTGCAGAGCTGTGTGTATACAGTATATAGTACAGAGCTGTGTGTATACAGTATATAGTACAGAGCTGTGTGTATACAGTATATAGTGCAGAGCTGTGTGTATACAGTATATAGTGCAGAGCTGTGTGTATACAGTATATAGTGCAGAGCTGTGTGTATACAGTATATAGTGCAGAGCTGTGTGTATACAGTATATAGTACAGAGCTGTGTGTATACAGTATATAGTGCAGAGCTGTGTGTATACAGTATATAGTGCAGAGCCGTGTGTATACAGTATATAGTGCAGAGCTGTGTGTATACAGTATATAGTGCAGAGCTGTGTGTATACAGTATATAGCTGTGTGTATACAGTATATAGTACAGAGCTGTGTATACAGTATATAGTGCAGAGCTGTGTGTATACAGTATATAGTACAGAGCTGTGTGTCTACAGTATATAGTGCAGAGCTGTGTGTATACAGTATATAGTGCAGAGCTGTGTGTATACAGTATATAGTACAGAGCTGTGTGTGTATACAGTATATAGTGCAGAGCCGTGTGTATACAGTATATAGTGCAGAGCTGTGTGTATACAGTATATAGTGCAGAGCTGTGTGTATACAGTATATAGTGCAGAGCTGTGTGTATACAGTATATAGTGCAGAGCTGTGTATACAGTATATAGTGCAGAGCTGTGTATACAGTATATAGTGCAGAGCTGTGTATACAGTATATAGTACAGAGCTGTGTGTATACAGTATATAGTACAGAGCTGTGTGTATACAGTATATAGTACAGAGCTGTGTGTATACAGTATATAGTACAGAGGTGTGTGTATACAGTATATAGTACAGAGCTGTGTGTATACAGTATATAGTACAGAGCTGTGTGTATACAGTATATAGTGCAGAGCTGTGTGTATACAGTATATAGTGCAGAGCTGTGTGTATACAGTATATAGTGCAGAGCTGTGTGTATACAGTATATAGTGCAGAGCTGTGTGTATACAGTATATAGTACAGAGCTGTGTGTATACAGTATATAGTACAGAGCTGTGTGTATACAGTATATAGTGCAGAGCTGTGTGTATACAGTATATAGTGCAGAGCTGTGTGTATACAGTATATAGTGCAGAGCTGTGTGTATACAGTATATAGTACAGAGCTGTGTGTATACAGTATATAGTACAGAGCTGTGTGTATACAGTATATAGTGCAGAGCTGTGTGTATACAGTATATAGTACAGAGCTGTGTGTATACAGTATATATAATGCAGAGCTGTGTGTATACAGTATATATAGTGCAGAGCTGTGTGTATACAGTATATAGTACAGAGCTGTGTGTATACAGTATATAGTACAGAGCTGTGTGTATACAGTATATAGTACAGAGCTGTGTGTATACAGTATATAGTGCAGAGCTGTGTGTATACAGTATATAGTGCAGAGCTGTGTGTATACAGTATATAGTACAGAGCTGTGTGTATACAGTATATAGTACAGAGCTGTGTGTATACAGTATATAGTGCAGAGCTGTGTGTATACAGTATATAGTACAGAGCTGTGTGTATATAGTACAGAGCTGTGTGTATACAGTATATAGTGCAGAGCTGTGTGTATACAGTATATAGTACAGAGCTGTGTGTATACAGTATATAGTACAGAGCTGTGTGTATACAGTATATAGTACAGAGCTGTGTGTATACAGTATATATAGTACAGAGCTGTGTGTATACAGTATATAGTGCAGAGATGTGTGTATACAGTATATAGTACAGAGCTGTGTGTATACAGTATATAGTGCAGAGCTGTGTGTATACAGTATATAGTACAGAGCTGTGTGTATACAGTATATATAGTACAGAGCTGTGTGTATACAGTATATATAGTACAGAGCTGTGTGTATACAGTATATAGTGCAGAGCTGTGTGTATACAGTATATAGTGCAGAGCTGTGTGTATACAGTATATAGTGCAGAGCTGTGTGTATACAGTATATAGTGCAGAGCTGTGTATACAGTATATAGTACAGAGCTGTGTGTATACAGTATAGTGCAGAGCTGTGTATACAGTATATAGTACAGAGCTGTGTGTATACAGTATATAGTGCAGAGCTGTGTGTATACGGTATATAGTACAGAGCTGTGTGTATACAGTATAGTGCAGAGCTGTGCATACAGTATATAGTACAGAGCCGTGTGCATACAGTATATAGTGCAGAGCCGTGTGCATACAGTATATAGTGCAGAGCCGTGTGCATACAGTATATAGTGCAGAGCTGTGTGTATACAGTATATAGTGCAGAGCTGTGTGTATACAGTATATAGTGCAGAGCCGTGTTGTATACAGTATATAGTGCAGAGCCGTGTGTATACAGTATATAGTACAGAGCTGTGTGTATACAGTATATAGTGCAGAGCTGTGTGTATACAGTATATAGTGCAGAGCTGTGTGTATACAGTATATAGTGCAGAGCTGTGTGTATACAGTATATAGTACAGAGCTGTGTGTATACAGTATATAGTGCAGAGCCGTGTGTATACAGTATATAGTGCAGAGCCGTGTGTATACAGTATATAGTGCAGAGCCGTGTGTATACAGTATATAGTACAGAGCCGTGTGTATACAGTATATAGTGCAGAGCTGTGTGTATACAGTATATAGTGCAGAGCTGTGTGTATACAGTATATAGCTGTGTGCATACAGTATATAGTACAGAGCTGTGTATACAGTATATAGTGCAGAGCTGTGTGTATACAGTATATAGTACAGAGCTGTGTGTCTACAGTATATAGTGCAGAGCTGTGTGTATACAGTATTTAGTGCAGAGCTGTGTGTATACAGTATATAGTGCAGAGCCGTGTGTATACAGTATATAGTGCAGAGCTGTGTGTATACAGTATATAGTGCAGAGCTGTGTGTATACAGTATATAGTGCAAAGCTGTGTGTATACAGTATATAGTGCAGAGCTGTGTGTATACAGTATATAGTGCAGAGCTGTGTGTATACAGTATATAGTGCAGAGCTGTGTGTATACAGTATATAGTACAGAGCTGTGTGTATACAGTATATAGTGCAGAGCTGTGTGTATACAGTATATAGTACAGAGCTGTGTGTATATAGTACAGAGCTGTGTGTATACAGTATATAGTGCAGAGCCGTGTGTATACAGTATATAGTGCAGAGCTGTGTATACAGTATATAGTGCAGAGCTGTGTATACAGTATATAGTGCAGAGCTGTGTATACAGTATATAGTGCAGAGCTGTGTGTATACAGTATATAGTACAGAGCTGTGTGTATACAGTATATAGTACAGAGCTGTGTGTATACAGTATATAGTACAGAGGTGTGTGTATACAGTATATAGTACAGAGCTGTGTGTATACAGTATATAGTACAGAGCTGTGTGTATACAGTAATAGTTAGTGCAGAGCTGTGTGTATACAGTATATAGTGCAGAGCTGTGTGTATACAGTATATAGTGCAGAGCTGTGTGTATACAGTATATAGTACAGAGCTGTGTGTATACAGTATATAGTACAGAGCTGTGTGTATACAGTATATAGTGCAGAGCTGTGTGTATACAGTATATAGTGCAGAGCTGTGTGTATACAGTATATAGTGCAGAGCTGTGTGTATACAGTATATAGTACAGAGCTGTGTGTATACAGTATATAGTACAGAGCTGTGTGTATACAGTATATAGTACAGAGCTGTGTGTATACAGTATATAGTGCAGAGCTGTGTGTATACAGTATATAGTGCAGAGCTGTGTGTATACAGTATATAGTACAGAGCTGTGTGTATACAGTATATAGTACAGAGCTGTGTGTATACAGTATATAGTGCAGAGCTGTGTGTATACAGTATATAGTACAGAGCTGGTGTATATAGTACAGAGCTGTGTGTATACAGTATATAGTGCAGAGCTGTGTGTATACAGTATATAGTACAGAGCTGTGTGTATACAGTATATAGTACAGAGCTGTGTGTATACAGTATATAGTACAGAGCTGTGTGTATACAGTATATATAGTACAGAGCTGTGTGTATACAGTATATAGTGCAGAGCTGTGTGTATACAGTATATAGTACAGAGCTGTGTGTATACAGTATATATAGTACAGAGCTGTGTGTATACAGTATATAGTGCAGAGCTGTGTGTATACAGTATATATAGTACAGAGCTGTGTGTATACAGTATATAGTGCAGAGCTGTGTGTATACAGTATATAGTGCAGAGCTGTGTGTATACAGTATATAGTGCAGAGCTGTGTGTATACAGTATATAGTGCAGAGCTGTGTATACAGTATATAGTACAGAGCTGTGTGTATATAGTACAGAGCTGTGTGTATACAGTATATAGTTGCAGAGCTGTGTGTATACAGTATATAGTACAGAGCTGTGTGTATACAGTATATAGTACAGAGCTGTGTGTATACAGTATATAGTACAGAGCTGTGTGTATACAGTATATAGTACAGAGCTGTGTGTATACAGTATATAGTGCAGAGCTGTGTGTATACAGTATATAGTACAGAGCTGTGTGTATACAGTATATATAGTACAGAGCTGTGTGTATACAGTATATAGTGCAGAGCTGTGTGTATACAGTATATATAGTACAGAGCTGTGTGTATACAGTATATAGTGCAGAGCTGTGTGTATACAGTATATAGTGCAGAGCTGTGTGTATACAGTATATAGTGCAGAGCTGTGTGTATACAGTATATAGTGCAGAGCTGTGTATACAGTATATAGTACAGAGCTGTGTGTATACAGTATAGTGCAGAGCTGTGTATACAGTATATAGTACAGAGCTGTGTGTATACAGTATATAGTGCAGAGCTGTGTGTATACGGTATATAGTACAGAGCTGTGTGTATACAGTATAGTGCAGAGCTGTGCATACAGTATATAGTACAGAGCCGTGTGCATACAGTATATAGTGCAGAGCCGTGTGCATACAGTATATAGTGCAGAGCCGTGTGCATACAGTATATAGTGCAGAGCTGTGTGTATACAGTATATAGTGCAGAGCTGTGTGTATACAGTATATAGTGCAGAGCCGTGTGTATACAGTATATAGTGCAGAGCTGTGTGTATACAGTATATAGTGCAGAGCTGTGTGTATACAGTATATAGTGCAGAGCTGTGTGTATACAGTATATAGTGCAGAGCCGTGTGTATACAGTATATAGTGCAGAGCCGTGTGTATACAGTATATAGTGCAGAGCTGTGTGTATACAGTATATAGTACAGAGCTGTGTATACAGTATATAGTACAGAGCTGTGTGTATACAGTATATAGTGCAGAGCTGTGTATATACAGTATATAGTGCAGAGCTGTGTGTATACAGTATATAGTACAGAGCTGTGTGTATACAGTATATAGTGCAGAGCTGTGTGTATACAGTATATAGTGCAGAGCTGTGTGTATACAGTATATAGTACAGAGCTGTGTGTGTATACAGTATATAGTGCAGAGCTGTGTATACAGTATATAGTGCAGAGCTGTGTGTATACAGTATATAGTGCAGAGCTGTGTGTATACAGTATATAGTGCAGAGCTGTGTGTATACAGTATATAGTGCAGAGCTGTGTGTATACAGTATATAGTGCAGAGCTGTGTGTATACAGTATATAGTACAGAGCTGTGTGTATACAGTATATAGTGCAGAGCTGTGTGTATACAGTATATAGTGCAGAGCTGTGTGTATACAGTATATAGTGCAGAGCTGTGTGTATACAGTATATAGTACAGAGCTGTGTGTATACAGTATATAGTGCAGAGCTGTGTGTATACAGTATATAGTGCAGAGCTGTGTATACAGTATATAGTGCAGAGCTGTGTGTATACAGTATATAGTGCAGAGCTGTGTGTATACAGTATATGGTGCAGAGCTGTGTGTATACAGTATATGGTGCAGAGCTGTGTGTATACAGTATATAGTACAGAGCTGTGTATACAGTATATAGTACAGAGCTGTGTGTATACAGTATATAGTGCAGAGCTGTGTGTATACAGTATATAGTGCAGAGCTGTGTGTGTATACAGTATATAGTACAGAGCTGTGTGTATACAGTATATAGTACAGAGCTGTGTGTATACAGTATATAGTGCAGAGCTGTGTGTATACAGTATATAGTACAGAGCTGTGTGTATACAGTATATAGTGCAGAGCTGTGTGTGTACAGTATATAGTACAGAGCTGTGTGTGTACAGTATATAGTACAGAGCTGTGTGTATACAGTATATTGTACAGAGCTGTGTGTATACAGTATATAGTGCAGAGCTGTGTGTATACAGTATATAGTGCAGAGCTGTGTGTATACAGTATATAGTGCAGAGCTGTGTGTATACAGTATATAGTGCAGAGCTGTGTGTATACAGTATATAGTGCAGAGCTGTGTGTATACAGTATATAGTGCAGAGCTGTGTGTATACAGTATATAGTGCAGAGCTGTGTGTATACAGTATATAGTGCAGAGCTGTGTGTATACAGTATATAGTAGCAGAGCTGTGTGTATACGGTATATAGTGCAGAGCTGTGTGTATACAGTATATAGTGCAGAGCTGTGTGTATACAGTATATAGTGCAGAGCTGTGTGTATACAGTATATAGTGCAGAGCTGTGTGTATACAGTATATAGTACAGAGCTGTGTGTATACAGTATATAGTGCAGAGCTGTGTGTATACAGTATATAGTACAGAGCTGTGTGTATACAGTATATAGTGCAGAGCTGTGTGTATACAGTATATAGTGCAGAGCTGTGTGTATACAGTATATAGTGCAGAGCTGTGTGTATACAGTATATAGTACAGAGCTGTGTGTATACAGTATATAGTACAGAGCTGTGTGTATACAGTATATAGTGACAGAGCTGTGTGTATACAGTATATAGTGCAGAGCTGTGTATACAGTATATAGTGCAGAGCTGTGTGTATACAGTATATAGTACAGAGCTGTGTGTATACAGTATATAGTACAGAGCTGTGTGTATACAGTATATAGTACAGAGCTGTGTGTATACAGTATATAGTGCAGAGCTGTGTGTATACAGGATATAGTGCAGAGCTGAGTGTATACAGTATATAGTGCAGAGCTGTGTGTATACAGTATATAGTACAGAGCTGTGTGTATACAGTATATAGTGCAGAGCTGTGTATACAGTATATAGTACAGAGCTGTGTGTATACAGTATATAGTGCAGAGCTGTATGTATACAGTATATAGTGCAGAGCTGTGTGTATACAGTATATAGTACAGAGCTGTGTGTATACAGTATCTAGTGCAGAGCTGTGTATATACAGTATATAGTGCAGAGCTGTGTGTATACAGTATATAGTACAGAGCTGTGTGTATACAGTATATAGTGCAGAGCTGTGTATATACAGTATATAGTGCAGAGCTGTGTGTATACAGTATATAGTACAGAGCTGTGTGTATACAGTATATAGTGCAGAGCTGTGTGTATACAGTATATAGTGCAGAGCTGTGTATACAGTATATAGTGCAGAGCTGTGTGTATACAGTATATAGTACAGAGCTGTGTGTATACAGTATATAGTACAGAGCTGTGTGTATACAGTATATAGTGCAGAGCTGTGTGTATACAGTATATAGTACAGAGCTGTGTATACAGTATATAGTGCAGAGCTGTGTGTATACAGTATATAGTACAGAGCTGTGTGTGTATACAGTATATAGTGCAGAGCTGTGTATACAGTATATAGTGCAGAGCTGTGTATACAGTATATAGTGCAGATCTGTGTGTATACAGTATATAGTACAGAGCTGTGTGTATACAGTATATAGTACAGAGCTGTGTATACAGTATATAGTGCAGAGCCGTGTGTATACAGTATATAGTACAGAGCCGTGTGTATACAGTATATAGTACAGAGCTGTGTGTATACAGTATATAGTGCAGAGCTGTGTGTATACAGTATATAGTGCAGAGCCGTGTGTATACAGTATATAGTGCAGAGCTGTGTGTATACAGTATATGAGTGCAGAGCTGTGTGTATACAGTATATAGTACAGAGCTGTGTGTATACAGTATATAGTGCAGAGCTGTGTGTATACAGTATATAGTGCAGAGCTGTGTGTATACAGTATATAGTGCAGAGCTGTGTGTATACAGTATATAGTGCAGAGCTGTGTGTATACAGTATATAGTGCAGAGCTGTGTGTATACAGTATATAGTGCAGAGCTGTGTGTATACAGTATATAGTGCAGAGCTGTGTGTATACAGTATATAGTGCAGAGCTGTGTGTATACAGTATATAGTACAGAGCTGTGTGTATATAGTACAGAGCTGTGTGTATACAGTATATAGTACAGAGCTGTGTGTATACAGTATATAGTGCAGAGCTGTGTGTATACAGTATATAGTGCAGAGCTGTGTGTATACAGTATATAGTGCAGAGCTGTGTGTGTATACAGTATATAGTGCAGAGCTGTGTGTGTATACAGTATATGGTGCAGAGCTGTGTGTATACAGTATATAGTACAGAGCTGTGTGTATACAGTATATAGTACAGAGCTGTGTGTATACAGTATATAGTGCAGAGCTGTGTGTATACAGTATATAGTGCAGAGCTGTGTGTATACAGTATATAGTGCAGAGCTGTGTGTATACAGTATATAGTGCAGAGCTGTGTGTATACAGTATATAGTACAGAGCTGTGTGTATACAGTATATAGTACAGAGCTGTGTGTACAGTATATAGTGCAGAGCTGTGTGTATACAGTATATAGTACAGAGCTGTGTGTATACAGTATATAGTGCAGAGCTGTGTGTATACAGTATATAGTGCAGAGCTGTGTGTATACAGTATATAGTGCAGAGCTGTGTGTATACAGTATATAGTACAGAGCTGTGTGTATACAGAATATAGTGCAGAGCTGTGTGTATACAGTATATAGTGCAGAGCTGTGTGTATTACAGTATATAGTGCAGAGCTGTGTGTATACAGTATATAGTGCAGAGCTGTGTGTATACAGTATATAGTACAGAGCTGTGTGTATACAGTACATAGTGCAGAGCTGTGTGTATACAGTACATAGTACAGAGCTGTGTGTATACAGTATATAGTGCAGAGCTGTGTGTATACAGTATATAGTATATAGAGCTGTGTGTATACAGTATATAGTACAGAGCTGTGTGTATACAGTATATAGTGCAGAGCTGTGTGTATACAGTATATAGTGCAGAGCTGTGTGTATACAGTATATAGTGCAGAGCTGTGTGTATACAGTATATAGTGCAGAGCTGTGTGTATACGGTATATAGTACAGAGCTGTGTGTATACGGTATATAGTGCAGAGCTGTGTGTATACAGTATATAGTGCAGAGCTGTGTGTATACAGTATATAGTGCAGAGCTGTGTATACAGTATATAGTACAGAGCTGTGTGTATACAGTATATAGTACAGAGCTGTGTGTATACAGTATATAGTGCAGAGCTGTGTGTATACAGTATATAGTGCAGAGCTGTGTGTGTATACAGTATATAGTGCAGAGCTGTGTGTATACAGTATATAGTGCAGAGCTGTGTGTATACAGTATATAGTGCAGAGCTGTGTGTATACAGTATATAGTGCAGAGCTGTGTATACAGTATATAGTACAGAGCTGTGTGTATACAGTATATAGTACAGAGCTGTGTGTATACAGTATATAGTGCAGAGCTGTGTGTATACAGTATATAGTGCAGAGCTGTGTGTATACAGTATATAGTGCAGAGCTGTGTGTATACAGTATATAGTGCAGAGCTGTGTGTATACAGTATATAGTGCAGAGCTGTGTGTATACAGTATATAGTACAGAGCTGTGTGTATATAGTACAGAGCTGTGTGTATACAGTATATAGTACAGAGCTGTGTGTATACAGTATATAGTGCAGAGCTGTGTGTATACAGTATATAGTGCAGAGCTGTGTGTATACAGTATATAGTGCAGAGCTGTGTGTATACAGTATATAGTGCAGAGCTGTGTGTGTATACAGTATATAGTGCAGAGCTGTGTGTGTATACAGTATATAGTGCAGAGCTGTGTGTATACAGTATATGGTGCAGAGCTGTGTGTATACAGTATATAGTACAGAGCTGTGTGTATACAGTATATAGTACAGAGCTGTGTGTATACAGTATATAGTGCAGAGCTGTGTGTATACAGTATATAGTACAGAGCTGTGTATACAGTATATAGTGCAGAGCTGTGTGTATACAGTATATAGTACAGAGCTGTGTGTACAGTATATAGTGCAGAGCTGTGTGTATACAGTATATAGTACAGAGCTGTGTGTATACAGTATATAGTGCAGAGCTGTGTGTATACAGTATATAGTGCAGAGCTGTGTGTATACAGTATATAGTGCAGAGCTGTGTGTATACAGTATATAGTACAGAGCTGTGTGTATACAGAATATAGTGCAGAGCTGTGTGTATACAGTATATAGTGCAGAGCTGTGTGTATACAGTATATAGTACAGAGCTGTGTGTATACAGTATATAGTGCAGAGCTGTGTGTATACAGTACATAGTGCAGAGCTGTGTATACAGTACATAGTACAGAGCTGTGTGTATGCAGTATATAGTGCAGAGCTGTGTGTATACAGTATATAGTATATAGAGCTGTGTGTATACAGTATATAGTACAGAGCTGTGTGTATACAGTATATAGTGCAGAGCTGTGTGTATACAGTATATAGTACAGAGCTGTGTGTATACAGTATATAGTGCAGAGCTGTGTGTATACAGTATATAGTGCAGAGCTGTGTGTATACAGTATATAGTACAGAGCTGTGTGTATACAGTATATAGTGCAGAGCTGTGTGTATACAGTATATAGTGCAGAGCTGTGTGTATACAGTATATAGTGCAGAGCTGTGTGTATACAGTATATAGTACAGAGCTGTGTGTATACAGTATATAGTGACAGAGCTGTGTGTATACAGTATATAGTGCAGAGCTGTGTGTATACAGTATATAGTGCAGAGCTGTGTGTATACAGTATATAGTGCAGAGCTGTGTGTATACAGTATATAGTACAGAGCTGTGTGTATACAGTATATAGTGCAGAGCTGTGTGTATACAGTATATAGTGCAGAGCTGTGTGTATACAGTATATAGTACAGAGCTGTGTGTATACAGTATATAGTGCAGAGCTGTGTGTATACAGTATATAGTGCAGAGCTGTGTGTATACAGTATATAGTGCAGAGCTGTGTGTATACAGTATATAGTGCAGAGCTGTGTGTATACAGTATATAGTGCAGAGCTGTGTGTATACAGTATATAGTGCAGAGCTGTGTGTATACAGTATATAGGCAGAGCTGTGTGTATACAGTATATAGTGCAGAGCTGTGTGTATACAGTATATAGTGCAGAGCTGTGTGTATACAGTATATAGTGCAGAGCTGTGTGTATACAGTATATAGTGCAGAGCTGTGTGTATACAGTATATAGTGCAGAGCTGTGTGTATACAGTATATAGTGCAGAGCTGTGTGTATACAGTATATAGTGCAGAGCTGTGTGTATACAGTATATAGTGCAGAGCTGTGTGTATACAGTATATAGTGCAGAGCTGTGTGTATACAGTATATAGTGGCAGAGCTGTGTGTATACAGTATATAGTGCAGAGCTGTGTGTATACAGTATATAGTGCAGAGCTGTGTGTATACAGTATATAGTGCAGAGCTGTGTGTATACAGTATATAGTGCAGAGCTGTGTGTATACAGTATATAGTCAGAGCTGTGTGTATACAGTATAAGTAAGAGCTGTGTGTATACAGTATATAGTACAGAGCTGTGTGTATACAGTATATAGTGCAGAGCTGTGTGTATACAGTATATAGTGCAGAGCTGTGTGTATACAGTATATAGTGCAGAGCTGTGTGTATACAGTATATAGTGCAGAGCTGTGTGTATACAGTATATATGCAGAGCTGTGTGTATACAGTATATAGTGCAGAGCTGTGTATACAGGTATATAGTGCAGAGCTGTGTGTATACAGTATATAGTGCAGAGCTGTGTGTATACAGTATATAGTACAGAGCTGTGTGTATACAGTATATAGTGCAGAGCTGTGTGTATACGGTATATAGTGCAGAGCTGTGTGTATACAGTACAGAGCTGTGTGTATACAGTATATAGTGCAGAGCTGTGTGTATACAGTATATAGTACAGAGCTG